>NC_063210.1:23043583-23256083 GCF_017589495.1 Alosa alosa | reverse complement strand
CAGTAGACTTACTTCAACAGTATATTACACAATAGGCCTACTCAGTGAACCACCTTACTTAATGTCTTTGCACCATGCTTATTGTGTCAGAACTCAATTTTGATGCTACATTTGTAGACATCACTAGGGCTAAATTCTCAGCATCGTTGGGATCAATAGCAGCTAAATTATTAGGGTGATCACCAGGGATTACCTGGGCGGGTGCTGGGACCGAAGATTTTGTGATTGGGATGGACATAAGGGCCACATTAGCAGTAGCATTAGGTATCTTGGTAGGTGGAGATTTTTCTTCACACTCTAGGGGAATAGTGCGTGTATGGCACTGTACACCTGGTTTGCAATCATGATAGATATGATCAGGAGTATAAGAAGGAACATTTCTCGCACTGGGTGCGTTAAATGACCTATAGAACCAGAATGGATTCCAGCGATTACTACCAAAGGGGAAACGAACAGACACTAGTTTGATCTGTCCTGTCACCATTACCTAAAAGAAAGAAAGTTAGCAAGCAAAACATCACAGTAATCAACATTTTTCACCCAGTCAGATTACAAGTTCAAGGAATCAGTGTAGCTTCTTTACCTGAAAATACAGATAGATAGATAGATAGATAGATAGATAGATAGATAGATAGATAGATAGATAGATACTTTATTGATCCCCAGGGGAAATTCAAGGTATCAGCAGCATACAAGCAGCACCTTACAATACAATGCCCTTCAAGCAACATATTGATTGAAAAAGAGTTCAAAAATTCCAAACGGAGTGTACACGCAAGCTACAGTATGTGAGGTGGTAAAACAGCCTTTATGACTGGCCACTGTATGTGTGTGTTATCAATGTGGGATCAACACCCGTGTTGTTGTCACCTTAACCGAAATCCTCTTTGCCAGGGTCAGTTCTTCTTAATTGTTGTGGCAAATCCTCTTCTGGACTTCCCTTCTCCCTTTCAGACTCTGTGGATTGTGGATCTGGGTTGTTTTCTTCCCTGGTGGTACCACAGGTCTGCTATCAACAAAAAAAAAAAAACAATGCTTGAATGTTCTATTTGGGCCCAAATCTACTTCCTCTGCATTAAGATAACATATGGAATGTTAAAACGGAAGCCTTGTGGGGCCAACTATGATGCTGACAATGGAACTCTTTTGAAAGGGTCTATACTAGAAGAAGTAAATCCAATTTCGTTGGGAAAATGTAGGAATGCATGTTGTAGGTGTGAAGCAACCGGCAACAACGGTGTTCGATCCCTGGAGTGGACCGAGAGTGACGTGTGCGTGTGTGTGTGTGTGTGTGTGGGGGGTGTTCGCCGTTGAAGTGTGCCGGGACAGGGCTGTGGTGATGATGTGGAGAAGAGGTTGTTGAAGCCTCTCCTTTTTGACCAGCTGTCTGAAATCTATAACACACTTTAAATTCAGTTATGCATATGGTTTTACTTGTGATAAGTACACCCATCAATGCTTTCCGTTTCCTAGAGAGAGGAAGCAAGAAGTGTCAGTCAGCATAATTATCTCCTATGGTCCCTTCCATCCAGGTTCAAGTGGCCCTTTTGCATCAAATCTTTTTAGCATGACATTGTGGCCCTCTTGGAAGATTAGACAGGATCTTTTTTATCCTGTTTAATTCTTGCTAGTAATCGTTTATTCATACAGCAATTTTGAAAGGTCCTGACGATACGCTTCCAACACAGCCCTGTGGCTGTCATTTCCCACCTCAGCAGTGAGGATAGGATCTTATGGTAGGTCAACATTTCTTCCAAACAGCAATGAGGGGTGAGGCGTGTGGTTCTGTTTGGAGTGTTATGTTGTACCAATAGTACAACAGGCAAATGGGCTGTCCATTTCCCTCAATACTGGTCTAGACGGGCCCTAAGATCGGTCTTAAGTACACAGTTGTGGCTTTCAACATAGCCGGAACTCTGGGACCTGTAGGGGATTTTTTTATTCCCAAATTCTTCAAAACAGTTTCTGAAACGTATCCTATAAAATATGAGCCTGTCACTGTCAATCTGCAGAGGAAATCCCCAGCAAGGCAGAATGTGTGTGTAAAGTATCAGTTACACTTTACTTGAGAGTATCGACATAAGAGTGACTTGACACTGTCACGAACGTGTTATAAACAAGTCATAAACGTTTATGACATAGCGCTTCTGTTATTAAGTGACATTTAATAACAACATCACAACAGATCAAGTGAGAGCCCAACTAAAGACACTGCGCTTCAATAAAGCAGCGGGGCCTGACAGACTGTGTCCAAGGCTACTCAAGGCCTGTGCTGCTGAACTGGGGGAGCCACTGAAGCACATCTTCAATTTGAGCCTACGCCTTGGACAAGCCCCAACACTGTGGAAGACATCATGTTTTACCCCTGTGCCTAAGAAGCCACACCCTAGTGAGCTTAATGACTACAGACCTGTCACTCTTACATCACATGTGATGAAAACAATGGAGCGACTGGTCTTAGGTATGCTCAGACCCCAGGTACGCCATGCACTAGACCCGTTACAATTTGCATACCAGGAGAAAGTTGGCGTGGACGATGCCATCACTTATCTTCTACAAAGGACACATTCTCACCTATACAAGGGGAAAAGTGTTGTGAGAATCATGTTCTTTGATTTCAAGTGCTTTTAACACCATCCAACCCCTCAGACTGGGAGACAAGCTCTTGCAGATGGGTGTGGATGCTCACCTGGTAACCTGGATTACAGATTACCTGACCGAGCGACCACAGTTCGTCAGACTGAAGAACTGTCTCTCTGACACCTGACCCTGAACAAACTGATCAACATCTTGGACAATGAGTGTCACCCACTCCACAGAACTATTGTTAAGCAGAAGAGCCTGATCAGCTGGAGACAGACAGACAGACTGAGGGAAGTCATTTGTCCCCAGGGCCATTGAACTGTTCAATGCTTCACTTAAGGCAATGTTTCTCAAACTTTTTTTCTGGGGACCCACTTTTTAAAAATGACAGATTATCGCGACCCAACTCGTGACTGTGGTAGTTAACAAACTAGATCAGTGGTTCTCAAACTTTTTCTTTCATTCCCCACTTTGATCAAGGGGGCATTCTCGAGCCCCACCTGTCCCTCATCGCTCTAAGAAACTGGTAGGTCAAGCTTAAAATGGTCAAATTTATTGAAATAATGACAAGTTCTAAATATATCCTCTTCAACAGAGTTAAAATCAGCTGGTGCTGCAGATATAATAATAAATAAATACATAACACACATATTTCTGTTTTCAAGCAACATATTAGGAAGCATAGGCCATTTTACAGCATTGTACAATATATTCAATGAAATACCAACATGCTGCATTAAATGGATCCATAATCCAGTCATACTGAGCACTGCTGGTTGGGAAATATTTTTGAAATAAACTTTGCAGGGATGTGATGTAGGCCTACTGTTTAATACATGGGATCACAAGAGTGCCTCCCAATCAGACATTTCAGTGATTTCGCTCAGAAATCTCAAAGGCATAATACTGTTGCGATCGAGACGCCTGTCCCATACTCAATTTTTTTTTGGTGAATGCAGTAATCTTATTTGCTAGGTTAGGTAGGTGCTTGTCTTTGCCTTGTAACTGGACATTTAAATCAAATGTATCGCTAAGATATATCAAATATATCGCTAAGATAGGCCAGCTTCGTCAAGAAATGTTCATTAGTGAACGTGCTTGCAGATTCAAACATGCGCTCTTCCTCCAAGAATAGGCGACTCGGAGCTCAAACACGCGCGACAGCACTTTACCTCGGGAAAGCCACCTTGCCTCGCTGTGAAACAGTACAGCCTTTTGGTCAGCTACCATCTCTTTGCAAAGTCGCGGAGAATAGACGCGCTTTTAAGGGCCGGGTTTTGATGAAATTCACCACTCTCACATCAACGTTCAAAATTTCATGTAGGTCGGGACTAACTAAGCTGCCTTGACATGAGCGCTAACCTGTGAATAAACAGTGCGTCGATTGCATCGGATGCTACCTGGGCCCAGGCTACAGATAAAAAAATAAATAAAATAAAACTCCTGTTTTTCACGTCAGTTCGCGCCCCACCTGGCATGTCTCCCCACAGTTTGAGAAACGCTGACTTAAGGGAAGTGGAGAGATAGACTTCTCTGCATACTCTGTCTGCCTCTTCACCACCTCCATGTTTGGATACTGTCTGTCCACTAGCCACTTTTTACCACTATCTTTCTGCCTCACTGGTTGCGTGCTATATTAGCACATTAGCACATATGCAAAACCCCTCCCCCCATGCCATAGCCGAACTGTGGCCACACTTATACCTTTTCTTAAAATAGTTATATATATAGATATATAGACTCTATTCTTGCACTGTTGCACTGGACTCATTTGCACTATCACCATGACCACTATCACCATTGCACTATCACCATGACACTCACTCACACAGAGCACCTTACCTTAGCTTCCTATGCAAAGAGAATCACAGACTCAGTCCCTGCCTCAGTCATTGCAAGCGCCTCTTGATTGATTAATCACCACTATGTGGATACTGTTTTTAGAATTGATTTAGATTAAGTATAATTTGTATTTTAGTATATTTAGTATTCTTTATCTTGTACTGTCTTTATTGCTTAGTTGTGTTTTTATATTATATACTTTTAATTACTTTTTCTGCTGTTAGTGAATGTGTGTGTGTTGTCTGTATGCTACTGAGACCTTGAATTTTCCCTGGGAATCAATAAAGTATCTATCTATCTATCTATCTATCTATAGATAGAAGTAGAATATTGCAGGATGACATGTGTTTCCTCCTTCCTCTCCCCTCTCATCCATCTTCCCCCGTACGGAGCCTCGCTGTGGCCTCCCTCTCCCAGTCAGTCCACCTCTCTGCCTCTGCTTCTCTATCTCTCTATCTTTCTTCTATTTCTATTTGTTCTCTTCCCCCTCCTTCTTCACCCCGTTTTCAACCCCTCTCTCTTTGCTTTATGCTCTCTTTTTATTTCTCTCTACACTCCTTTTTACTCTTTCACCCAGCCCTTTTACCTCTCTTTACCATTCTGTCTTACTCATTCTCCTAGACAAGCAGGGGTCTCTCTCTCTCTCTTCTCTCTCTCTGTCTCTCTCCCTCTTTTAAACAAGTATGGAGCATAATTTATACCCTACCACCCCTGTGTTCTCTCTCTTTCTGTCTCCCCCCCCCCTCCTTGGCTATACCACTAACAGCTGAAAAAGGAAAGTCTGTGCCTTTGCCAGAGCACATTCCTCTGGCCTGAGTCAGCGACAGACAGGGAGGAGAAGACCTTGCAAAATCAGTGCAGCTTTGCACTGGTAGGAAATATGCATTTCAACATGGAGCCAAATGCAACACTAACCACATTGGGAGAAATTTAAAGAAACACAAAATGTGCAGCTGAAGGATGAGTGAGCAAATGAAAACTTACTTTAGGTCTATTAGTAATGTTGACTACTACCGGTATGTCAGGTTTTTATATCTTCCTCAAATTCATTTTGATGGTAGGACAGATCAACACTTATACGATCAACTTTATAAACATACTGTTTTCATAATAGTCGGGGAGCCAAAGTCTCAAGAATAGGTTGAACCTGACATGGTCTGCCATACTTTTTATTTATGTTTTTTCTGTTAACTTTGACCCTAAGAACCAATAATTGGAGGGTCGGCTCTGCCAGAAATTGCAGAAAAAAATTGTTTTCATAGCACAATTCCTACTTTCTGTTCAAGCTATTTACCATGTAGTTTTGTGATAGAAGCGCAAATGCAAAATGTAACATCAGCTTATTGAGCACCATGATGTCTGATATCATGAAAGTAGCCTACTGTACATCAGCTTGCAACTTGAGTCTGCTTCAATGAGTGGCAGGCAAGCTAATTAGCTAATTATTATTATTAGCTAAGGCATTTCGCTAATTAGCTCGCTGATGTTAATGAACTGATGGTAATTTAAAGAACAGAAGTTCATGAACAGACCGGACAGTAAAGGGTTACAGTCTCTCAGAGCTGAATAGGAGGAGCCAGCCTGCATTCCCAGTCATATAAACACTCCTAGTAGCAGCCAGTAAAAGTTAAAATCAAG
The DNA here is from genome assembly GCF_017589495.1 of Alosa alosa. Lineage (NCBI taxonomy): Eukaryota > Metazoa > Chordata > Actinopteri > Clupeiformes > Clupeidae > Alosa > Alosa alosa. Next base: position 23,250,020 of record NC_063210.1, on the reverse strand, counting down.
TACTAACATAAGTGCTGCTCCAAAGCAATGGTTGTCATAACACCAGCATGCAAGTCTTCAAAAATGTCCAAATTAAATGGTTGTGTTTGAATCCAAGCCTGATACTCACCTAAAAGATAGAGGTGCAGCAAGCATCAGAGAGGTGTTAAGCATGTACACATAACACAAAAACAGCATTTCAAAAAGCAATACACTTAGCATGCTAATTTACCATGCTAACACATTATGGATGATTGGACGGCGTTGTTGCCTTTATGTGTGTGGTCCAGGATATAAACCCTAGTGAACATTCTGAATTATGAAAACAGCATGTTTATCAACACAATGTAGAAGATGCTCCTTCTCCCCTCTCTCTCTCTCCCAATCAGTCTACCTGCTGGGAAACCCTGTAGCTCTGAAGCAGGGGCTTAGGTCACAGTTTAAAGTGATGGCTCACCTGGGTTTCACTATCTGCCTTCTCACCAGGATGCATCTTTAAGTTAATGTGAGCTGTCTTCATCTCATTCCTTAAATGACCTTTGGCACCCCTCTCTCTCTCTCTCTCTCCCTCTCTTTCTCTCTCTCTCTCTCTCTCTCTCTCTCTCTCTCTCTGCTCACTGCCTTTTCTTCTCTCCCCTGTTCCTCTCTATTTAAAATCAAATTAATCAAAATAATTAGATAATGAACTTCTGGGTTTTGTGGTGCTGAGAAACCCTAGTGCTGGTGCTTGGGGTGTAAGCAGAGACTGTGCGGCCATTAAGTAATTGGCACAAGGCTGAGGGCAAGCTCAGGTCAGGTGTGTGTGTGTGTGTGTGTGTGTGTGTGTGTGTGTGTGTGTGTGTGTGTCTGTGTGTGTGTGTGTGTGTGTGTGTGTGCGTGCATGCGTGCGTGCGTGTGTGTGTGTGTGCGTGTGTGCGTGCATGCATGTGTGTGCTTGTATGTGCGTGTGCGTGTGCGTGCGTGCGTGTGTGTGTGTGTGCTTGTGTGTGCGTGTGCGCGTGTGTGTGTGTGTGTATGTGGTCTTTCATCTCCACACTATAGCTGCTCTCACTAAATGTCTCCATCCTTACAAGGAAACAGGATGGAGGTGAATGTTGGCAGAGGTTTTGGAGGCAGATTCGCTTTTGCTGCAACATGCTGTGGGTGTGAGGATGTGATCTATACAACATCCTCATGTTCATTCAAAATTTTGTATGAAATATTGAACACTCTACGTCTTTTTTGTTTTTGTGATGCACTTTAAACATCAATTGAATATGTATTAAAGGTGCTATATAAAGTAAATAGTAAATAAAAATAAAGTTTGATTGATTAATTAATTACTCTTTCTTCCTTATCTTGCTTAAGTGTTGCTATGCTGACAGCGCTCCAGGTGTTAACTTAAAGGTGCAGTCCTTGATAGTACTGATCATACCTCAAACAATCACTGTGTGGAGTTTCTCTGGGATTACCGAAGGGAGAGGCGAGCTACCTCTCTGTAGTGTTTTGTTTGTTGTTTTGGACAAAAGTGTATGCTAAAGAATGTAAATAAAAACATAAACATAAAACAAACACAACGTCATGCACAATTGCTGACTGTGCCTTTAATTTTTAAAATTGCATTTGTATGGGTGGTATTGCAAGGCTGCATTTTATTCAGTACCTTTAATTCAATTAAAATCCCTTTATTTTTTTGTTACAACGTGTTTTTAGAATGTGTTCCAATACTGTTTTAGTTATCTTCAGATTTCTTGTACACTGACCTTGATGTCAGGACATTGGAATGGGAGGGGATTTCTCAAGAACTTCTGAGGAAAAATTGTTTAGCTGGACGAAGCCATGGGTCTGTGTTGACTGCAGTCCCAAACACATAGCATAAACTCAGTATTCAGCCATTGCCAAGACTACATTCAGCTAAAGTTTTTTTCTCTAAAGTTCCTCACAACAGCCTATAGAAACTGCTTTTACAATATATTGCTAATGAGAAAGTATAGAAAGAACTTGTGAGATACTGGCTAAATGGGTTCAATGATTCCCGCTTCAGACACAAGACACCTGCTGCGTTTGCTGACCAGTCACTGGAGTACAGTGTATACATTATTGTGTCCAATTTACATGTTAGTTTATATTTCTATCTTTGATGCTTCCAGTTTAAGGCTTTCATGTGTTCTCCATAAAGATGGGTTTTGGAATATTCCCTTTTCTGGCATTTTGTCGCATTATAGTAGCTTTCTGAGAATGTTCCTGCCAAATATAGCTTGAACCTGATCTTTAGAGAGTCTTAAACTTGAGAACACATGAACACATGACACCTTCATGATACATGAACTCTAACCCTAATCCTAACCTCTAACCCTAATCCTAACCCTAACTCTAACCCTAATTCTAACCCTAATTTATGACAAAAACCGAATGACACTTAATGACAGAAGCATTATGTCATAAACCTTTATGACTTGTTTATGACACGTTCGTGACAGTGTCATGTCATGACGATACTGTCAATTACAGTTTAACCATCTTCTCATCTACAGAAATACTACACACTACATGCACCTCAACGCACAGATTTACACCTGATAGCAAATACTCAGCATTACAAAATCAAATATCAACCTACTCATCATATTGTGATAAAAAAAAATGTTTAAAAAATCTTGAAAACCAGGCATAGTGAGTAGAGGTTCCATCTTTAATTACAAACTGGGATGTGAATCATGACCAGGGATAGATCAGGAACAACATCAGGTACCAGCAACAAACCCAAAGCACTCAGGGACAAGGCCTCATCTTAATCAAATATAGCCTACCAGTTCATCACACAACTACACTGCCCTGGACAAAACCCTTACATACTGTACAAACATTTGACAACTCCTGGACATTTGACTTTCACACTGCTTTGCAGCAAGTGCCAATGCAGTATATGCATCTGTCAGTCTTTCTTCCTATCATAGGCTACATCACATGATGTTACTTACATGTCAGCAACTTTTCTCTGTAGACTTATAGGCACAATGCATACCACATAGAGTCCCTTCCCTCCCTTAAGGAAAGCCCTACAGTAACTATCCAAACAGTGGCTGTCGCATAAAATATTTATTAGACAGCAGTTCATGGAGAGACCAGGTTGGATGCACAGAAATGTATGTTGCATTTGTAAGACACTCAAAATACAGAAAACCATTTCTTCCAAAACCTAATATGTTGTAAGTAAACCTAAACTAAAACATATATTACAGAAATTTAATGTTAAACACATTTAATGTATAGGAATATCTGATGTCCCACAATGCTAATAGCCCTCTCCATTGCATGAAAAAACACAGTACTTACCAAAGATGTTTCTGTCGATACTGTACAGTATATACCACACTGCGTTCTTGATGCTTTCAACACAAAGACTGTTAGTGTTTAAGAAAAACACAATTTTACAGAGCATTCCTTTATCCCTGTCTCTCAAGTTCACTCAACAGGCTTTGGCAGTTGGGCAAGAGGCTGCGCTGTTCCTCTTGACCTGTTGAGGAGTACGGTCACAAATATGTAATTAGAATGTTCGCAAACCGAGAGTTCCACTCCATGATGCGAACACTGAAACTATAGATCATTTGCGTAGAATTCTAGAAGGAACCAGGAAAATAATTCTCTCCTCAACAGGTTAAAGGACCCGCCACGATGCCAGTGACACAGCAGTGAGTGACTGTTGCAACATCAGTATAATTAGATTGTTGCATTAATAAAGCAATTGCCGTGTTCTGCTCCTCCTTGGAAGCTGTTGTTGATGTTGGGCAGATAGCCTATGTGACGCAGTAGCAGACTATTGGTGTCAGGCTAGAGGCCAGCTGGACTGTTTATCCCAGATGTATCCCAGTCATCATGTTGCATTGTCAGGTCAGGCCACTGCTTTGCTAAGAGAGGTAAACAGATCCACAGTGGTAGCTAAACATTGAAATTGTCACATGTCACAACCTTCTAATTCTCACATGAAACTTGTGGTCATATGTGTCATATATGCTAACATAGATTATACAGTATGAGAAATTAGATATTAAGAAATTCGGTCTGTATTCATCTGAATCAAAGTCAGTAGATGGTTTGTAAATAGTCTCCTTAATACAAATACATACCACAGCAACGGATCTCGCTTCGTGCCATTAAAATCGACAGGGATTTTTTTAGTGCATCATAGAGTAACATTGGATTTTATTTTTTACAGGAGTGTTTATCCCCATACCCATCACACCTTGGTCTATTTTAGTTATATCGAGGTTTGTTCTACAGTCATAGTGAGTCACTGTTACGGCCAGCTCGTTACCAGACCAAAACAAGGGACACGGACAACAAGCTTCAAAGCAAATAATAATTTATAAGCAAAACAATGTTACAGAAAATGTCTATGGGAAAATAAATGGGAGGAGTGGCGTGCGTGTGTGGATGCAATATAGGTATCAGTAGATTATGTGAGAGACTAAATGTGTAAATGACAAAGAAAAGAGAGACATAGAAAAAGGGAGAGTGAAAAGTGCCAGTGCAAGAGAAAGTCAAGGTCCCTACATGAAAGAAGAAAAGAGGAACAGCCCCTAATATAGCTGCACCTGGTTACAGGTGCACCCAATTACCAATTAACCTCCCCAGGTCCAACCCCGCCCGTGCACTGACGTGGGATGGCCTGAGGAGGGCACAGGGGGTCGTAACCAGAGGTGGGACCAAGTCACTGTTTGGCAAGTCACAAGTAAGTCCCAAGTCTTAGCAGTCAAGTCCAAGTCAAGTCCCAAGTAAATACAGAGAAGGGCAAGTCGAGTCCAAGTCCAAGTCTCAATCTTTTTCAAGTCCTGAACAAGTCATCAGGTACTCTTCACTTAATAATGCCATTATTAGACTATCGATCATAATTTTAGCACTTCCATCTAATCCGCAGTATTTTTTTTATAAATACAGATTAAAATATGTTCAATGTTTCTGTCTTGTAATCTTTTACGACATATGCATGTGCATACCTGTGTAACATACACATGTGCATACCAGTAATCTGTACAAAATGGATAGCTACATGACACTCAGCACAGCTGCAAATATATATAATGTTTTTCCAAATTGCGGAGCCTACTGTAAGGATGAGTAATAATTTGACTGATGGTATTTCACTGCGCTAGGCCACAGATTTGCCTGCAAACAATTTATTAGGCTGTCTGCCAGTGGTGACTCATAAGGGAAACCAAGGTCAACACTTTTATATTATTTAAAAGATAATAATGACAGTAATTGTGTTTTAAAGTATTAATTTCTTAAGAAATACTACACATTTGATGCTGTTTATCTAATTTGTAAATGGTGCACTGTCACTTTAAGCCCATTGTGCACTGTCCACACATTCTCATAATGATCTTTTTTTACCAGCTCCGTTCAAATATAGCCTATGGCTAGTCCACAAACTCAAACATTGTTTGTGCCACATGTATAGCACAATATTAGCCTAACAATGATAAGCATGATATTAAGTTGGCACAAACAGCTTTCATTCCTTTGGAAAGAGAAGCATGTATGACATGATGCTTGCTTGACATTTTCTGTTTGCAATTAAAAGTGAATTATGAGCCTGGTAGCCAGTAGCCACCTAGCTACAGTAGCTGAGTGGAATGCGTTTCAATCGGCATATCATGTGCTTCATGTAAATACATTATTGAATACTTCAAGACTCACCAGTTCCATTACACAAGGCAAAGACAACTCTTCATAATATTCTTGTCCACTTTCCAAATCACAGTGAGTGCAGCTATGTCATAGTGACCTGGATCTCATAGTTTATAACAGTATAGTAGACTAGTGAGAACCGGATAAATTCACAATCTCCTCTAATCTCGTACTTGTTGCCTCCACGATTTCTTTTTATATGTTTCTTATATTTAAAAGAAGATATCAATCATCATCAACAATGACAAGCCAGCTGGAACCTACTCATTTTCTCTCCCTCTCGTACGTGCTTAGATGTGTTCTCAATTAAATGCAGTAGCCTAGCATAAGTTTAAGTTGGATCTTAATGGAGAGGACTCGAAAAGTATCATCTTTATGTAACATGCTGTTGGTGCTTTTTGACAAACCAAATTAATGCCTATTGCCTCAGAACCTGTTACCAAGAAATTGAACTTTGTAAATTAGAGCACTGTCATTTAAATTCATAAGCCTTGTTAAGAGCAAGAGTTTAGGGGTCAGTTTTGATGTAGATAATAGTATAATGTGTTTGTCAGGGAGGACCTAGCCTGGAAAATCCAGACCCTGGTAATCTAGAAAGATTAAGGGTCTGGCCACGAACAATGTAATGGCCCAACTCGAGGGGCGGCACCAAGCATGCATTTGAAAATCTCACTATACACATTTGGATAACACTAGACCAATGTTTACTCTGAATGATTCCGGACTTTGACGCAATTAGATAACACCACGACTGACCTTCAACGTTGCAGCGCTGTCGTCATCAGTTTAGCTCGCCTTTGGCCCGCCTATATCAGATACACCGATTTGATTGATTGGGATGCAAGGGGTAAAAGTAACGTGCATTATTGCTCATTGCCAGAGTGTCTTGCAGAGACAATTCCATTGTGCTCTCGCGAGAACTCTGGATTTCCAGGGTAGGGAGGACCAGCAGTCAGTCTTAGAGAGTTTAGTCGGAGGTGATGTTCCTTCACCCACGTTGATATGTTAGAACCCATCCGAGATCTGTGCCGCAACTGAGGGGCCCTCAGGCGGAAATGACACAGTGTTGGGTATCATCTGTGCAGTCGTGATATGAGAAATCATGAGAGTGGACAATTGAGCCCAGCAAGGTGGTGTGCATGGCAAAGAGAAAAGGGCCCCAGCACAGAGCCTTGGGGCACCCCTGAGGTGAGGTAGTAAGATCCGGGCCAAAACACACAGAGGTAGGATTCAAAACAGGAGTGCACTTTGCCTGTGATGACCACGTTTGAGAGTGTGGACTGTAGGATATGGTGGTTGACTGTGTCAAAAGCAGCTGATGAGATGAGCAGGATGAGTACCAAGGACCAAGCTGCTTCTCTGACTGCCCTTAAGGCTTCTATCAGACAACAGAGGCATTTCAGTAGACCTTCACCTTTAAAGCCATATTGATAAGAATCAAGTAGGCCATTTTGTGAGAGGAAAGTGCCCTTTCGATTAGCCTGGGTTTCCCCATGCTGCCTTACGTGATAAGACCTGGTTAAATTATCTAAATGCCAACAAATGTGTGTGTGTGTGTGTGTGTGTGTGTGTGTGTGTGTGTGTGTGTGGCGTGCGCGCCAAGAGAAGTCTCCAGCCCTGGTCCAATCCACTATTAAAGGAAAGGGGATAATTTCATAATTTCAACAGCAGCAATTTTAAAAGGTGCATCTATAATATCCACCATTGCAAAATTACATAGCCAGCCCTAGTGTAAGAATATGTGGATCTTCACTGTGTGTCAAATCAAATATGTGTTCAAAAGCTCTAACTAATAGATTACAGCAATGTTTGTCAACGTTAATTTATGAGGACCAGTCATACTGTGTGCCTGAGAGCTAGGACTATTTTTGATCTTTTATTTCTGGCGAGACATTGCCTGGTGAGACTATAGGACATTATCGGCACACATAATTAATTCTTCCTATACAGTGCACATTTCATGCATTCTATTCTATCGTCCTTCCTTTCTTAATATTCCCCCCTTCTCTTTCACTCACTCTCATCCACCCCATTCCTCTCTCTTTCTGCCCATGTCTCTAGGCCTGATGTCCTGTCTGCCTCCTATCTAGCAAGCATTCTGATGTCCTATCTGTCTCCTATCTAGCAAGCATTCTGATGTCCTATCTGTCTCCTATCTAGCAAGCTGACACCATAATCTCTTTTTCTCACATGTTACCATTTCAAATCTGAAGTTCTGAAGCATGCTTATCCTTCTCTCTCTCTCTCTCTCTCTCTCTCTCTCTCTCTCTCTCTCTAATCAGTGTGTGTGAAATCTGAGGCTCTCTTTTGTTTATCTCACGATCAAATTTCTTTAACTCATACCTCTCACTCCCTCTCTCTCCCTCCCTCCCTCCCTCCCTCCCTCACACACACACACACACACACACACACACACACACACACACACACACACACACACACACACACACACACACACACACACACACACACACACACACACACACAGTCTCTCTTGCGCCCCCCAAAGCCTTTCTGCTCCTTCTCTCTCTCCCTTCCTACCCCTCTCTTCTCTCTCTCCCTTCCTACCCCCTCTCTCTTTCCTCCCTCATCCCCCTCTCTCTAATTTCCCTCATCTCTCTCTTCCTCCCACTTCTCTACTCACTCTCTCTCTCCCTCCTCCTCTACTCTCTCTCTCTCTCTCTCCCTCTCTCATTCTCTCCCTCCCCCATCTGGACTCCTTTAGTCGTGCCCAAGCTGAGTGGAAACAGCTGGAAGACCTGGCAGCCTCACAGCTGGGAGTGTCTGAGGAAGGGTCAACAGAGAGAGAGAAATGGAAGCAGAGAAAGAGAGGAGAGGAGGAAGTGTAGAGAGAAAGTCTCAGTGTGTGCAACAGAAAGAGAGACAGAGAGAGAAAGAAAGAGAATACTGCTGTTTTTTTTTAAGTTCTGCTAATTGTGAGTTATTAGAAAACCTAGTACCGGTATACTCTTCTCAGTTCTTTCAAAGGCCTTTCAGAGCATTCCTGTTCTAAGGCCGCCTAGTGTCTTAGTTTACTTTAAACTAAACTGAGAGGCTGCCTGCCTTTAAACTAAACTGAGAGGCTGCCTGCCTTTAAACTAAACTGAGACACTAGGCTGCCTTACTTTAAAGTAAACCGAGACAAACTAAGATGCTAGGCTGCTTAAAAACAGGGATTTTAAGATCCCTGGTTTAAAGACGGCTTAAAGATGGACCAACAGCACACAGCCAAGCCTGACCCCACACCAGAGGACACACACACACAGACGCGCCACACGAAAGAGAGATGACAGAAAAAAAGAGTTAAGGCTAAAGAGAGAGCTTCAGTTTCAGAGAAAACTTTTTTCTTTTCTTTTTTTCTTTCTTTTTACGTTTATACTCAGTTACCAAGTTAAATTGGATTTGGATTGGACCGTTAGCGGCCCTTGTATTCTACCTTGCCCTTGTGCAGTAATACTGGTGCCCTACATGAAGTGTTCCTCTTTTCAGATATACACATGAGAGGTGTTTTCCTTGTGCTATAGGAAGGGGGTTTCTCACAGTGACCAATCAACAGCCACACCTATTAAGCAATACACAACATGGGGCAGGATATAACATCAATGCACAGTTGGCTGGAGGCAGTCCCCAATGCACCACATGCTGTACCAAGGATCTGTGAAGGCCCTCTGTCACGGTACTGTATGCTGTACCAAGGATCTGTGAAGGCCCCCTCTCACGGTACTGTGTGCTGTACCAAGGATCTGTGAAGGCCCTCTCTCACGGTACTACATGCGCTGCCAGTAGCATGAGCACCCAACCAAATAACAAAACAACAAAACAAAGCAAAGTTACAAAAACCAAATCAACACCCAAACAGCACCAAGGGAGAAACAGTTAGCACTTCAGTGCTGCTTATACCGACACGTCATTCTCATCTCTAGGTTCTCTAGTCTAGATTGAGGACTAGGTCTGACGCAGGTCTGGGCCAGCTCAGAACCTTAGGAGTTTCCAAGGCAACCGCAACCTGGCAGAGCCAAATATGTGATTTAGTTAGGAGAGGTCTCAAGTCATCGGAATCGTGTCCTGTGAGTGCGTCCTCTCTCTCCCTCTCTCTCTTTCTCTTTCTCTCTCTCTCTCTCTTCTCTCTCTTCCTCGTCCAGCCCTGCATGGTTATGCCTGAGAGGGAGAGAGGGCCAGGACGCACAGTAAGAATTAAAGTGGATCTCAGGCTCTATTCATAGCAAACCAGCGCACATGAAAGCCTGGCTAATTACACATTGCGGCCGCGCAGGACTTCCTGAGAGAAGGAACCTGTGCAATTACAGCGCGCCAGAGCAGGCCAGTGGCTCCGAGGTCTCATTGTGTCTCTATTTGAACACACACACACACACACACAAGGACACTAGTGCGCGCACACACACACACACACACACACACACACACAGACACACACACACAAGGACACTAGCGTGCGCACACACACACACACACACACACACACATACACACACAGACGCACACACACACAAGGACACTAGCGCGACACACACACACACACACACACACACACACACACACACACACACCCCATGCCCTTGCTGTGGCCTGAGCCATGATGGCCAGAGATGCAATTTAGGGTGTGACACAGAATGTGTGCGTCTCTTTGTGTGTGTGTGTGTGTGTGTGTGTGGTGAGTTCTGCTGATGTTAGCTATAATTACACAAACGAATTAAATATGTATAAATATGGTATGTACATTTATTTTGCATATTTAACATGAAGCTCCTTCAATATAAAAGGAATAGATATCTAAGAATGATTTGGAGAATTATCTTCTATGCAAAATAAATGTCCAATTCCTGTTTTATGGAGGTTGTGCTAGTGCCAATTTTGGAATGACTTGACTAGTATGTGGCCAGCATGCATTGCAGTAATGAAAACCCTGTTTACAAATACAAACACAGCTTTCTACTTTACATCTCGATTTGGCCTTTTTGATTATATTTACTTTTCTGTGTGTACATTCCAGATGCCATACGTTTTCTTGTTTTGGACATACAGTACAGTAGCTATCATTCTAGCCATATAATGTCAAAACAGAATGTGGCTAAAGCCTATAACTGTATCTAATAAAATGTCTATACTTGTACCTAGGCGGTTATTCAGAAATATTCTATACAAGGAATTGGGATTTTCCTTTTCATAAAAGTGAATTACAAAGTTATATTGTTAGCGAAGTCTACTCTATTCTAAGTTTATTCTATTTATTGATTCAAGCAATTGCCTATTTTGGGTCTATGTGCTTTCTGTTCTTGTATAGATACAGTTCTACTTGCATTATTGTAACTAACTGAAAAACTATTCGACTGAAAGGTTGTAAAGTTTCAATTAAATCAAGCTCAGAGGGCTACCAGAGCAACCAGCCTAGTTCAAGACTAAAAGAAAACTTCTCCATTCTCTATTGACAAATCTTGGTAGTCTAGGACTAGGCCCAATCCATGTATGAGGAAATTTGATGATACTGTAGTAATATTAGTGTGTATTTAAAGAGTATACACAGATTAAAATGAAGCACTGCGTACTTCACGTCAAGCTGTGTTGTGCAAAGTGCTCTCTACACCTTACATGAGCAGCTGCTGGGAGCACTTCCTGGAGCAGGTTCCACGCGGTGAGTGAGCGCGCGATCGGAGAGACCCGGCCTTGTTCTCTAGAGCCGGGGCCCGGAGTGGAGGTGGCATCCCACAGACGCTCCACACAGAGGGGACATTCATCTCACTGGGCCCCCCTCAACACCCCCCACCTCCATCTCCATCACTCACCGCAGTGCACACACACACACACACACACACACACACACACACACACACACTCACACACATACACACATACACACACACACACACACACACACACACACACACACACACACTCAGACACATACTCACACACACATACACACACATACACACACACTCACACACACCAATAGGTCTGTTATGCCAGCCAATCTCAGAGGAATCCTTGCAGGAAATGTTCACTTAATGGAGGAAATCCTCCGTTTCCCTCAGACCTGGCTGGGTTCAAACAGGCACAGACTGGAACACGGGTCAGAATAACACTGGTGGGGTGTGTGGTCCTTCTGAAGTCTGACCGACCTGTCAAACACGTTAACCGAACGAGGTTTTTAATCACACCAATTAACACAACATCATCCAAGTCAATTGCAATTGCAATTGCAATTTAATTTCACTTAGTATAAGTATATATACTCTTTTGATCCTGTGAGGGAAATTTGGTCTCTGCATTTATCCCAATCCGTGAATTAGTGAAACACACTACACACAGTGAACAGATGCACACACTAATCCGGGCGCAGTGAGCTGCCTGCAACAACAGCGGCGCTCGGGGAGCAGTGAGGGGTTAGGTGCCTTGCTCAAGGGCACTTCAGCCGTGGCCTACCAGTCGGGGTTAGAACCGGCAACCCTCCGGTTACAGGTCTGAAGTGCTAACCAGTAGGCCACGCCAGCCACTTATAGAGTTATAAAACATGTGGTGATGCCAATTCCAGCTATGTTTCACATTTGACATATTTAATGTTTTATAAACTGGGACATGTGACTGAGACATAATTATCTTATCTTTCTTCAAAAAACATAAGTTACTTACAAAGTCGTGCACAACAAAGGATACCCTTACAAGAACGCAGCATATTGTACATCATGGCATCAACTCAACTGCATGTCCACTTAGCAGCTATTAAATAGGCAGGCAAACCATTAGTGTTTCTTCAGGTCAGTTAACGGTAACACTTTACTTGACCGTATCGACATAAGAGTGACATGACACTGTCATGACACATGAACTCTAACCCTAACCATAACCCTAACCCTAACTTGTTATGACAAAAATCGAATGACACTTAATGACAGTGCCGTTATGTCATGCCACTCTAATGTCGATACTGTCAAGTAAAGTTTAACCCAGTTAACTACTAGCACTGCCATACTACCAACTAGTAAAGCTACAACTAAAACAGACATAAAACAATATTTAATACCGTTAAGACAGACAACGAAAAAAGACACAAAACAAATAATAATAAGAACAATAATAATCATTTTATTGTAATAATAATAATACTATTTTGCATTATCAAAATCAGAGGCAGCATAGACAGACAGAAACATCACAAATATCACATCATATTACACATGTTTTTAAATCCAACTATTACAGTAATCATAGTTCACCCCCATAGTTCACCAGTGTCTCTGTGTATGATGCAATTCCGAGTATGACCACCAGGGGCAGTGCAGCACAGTGAGTAGGAAATCAGGGCATCTTCCCTGGCCTTGTCCCACTTCAGTTTCTTCTTCATGAACATCAGGTCCATGTACAGGATGTGGTCCAACACTGCGGAGGCACACAGCAGCCCGCCGTGCAGGGCCCCCACAACACCACAGCTGAACACGTCCTGACCTGAAGCACACACACACACACACACACACACACACACACACACACACACACACACAAAGAACATATGCATTACACCACCCGTGCATACACACAGAGATTCAGAATCACTCAAACCCATCCACAGAGAATAAGACAAATATATTAAGTGTTAGGTGTGTTGAGTTGTTAGAAGTGTTAGGAGAGGAGGTAAATGTTAGGTGTGTTGGGAGAGGAGGTGCTCCCAGAGGAGTTGGGTCTTTAAGAGTTTCTTGGAGATAGAGTGGGACGTCCCACCTCTGGTGGCAACTGGTAGGTTTCTCCTCCAACAGGGAACAACAAATGAAAATAATCTGGCTTGCCGTATGCACTGCAGGGCCAGTAGTGCCTGTGACGAGGTGAGGTGAGGGGAAACATGAGCCTTTAAGAGAGCATTTAAGTAAGTGGGAGCAATCACTTGGTAGGAAAGCATTATTCAGGGTTTCTGCAGATCATTTCAAGTTAAACTTAAGACTTTTAAGGCCATTTAAAAACTAGATAGATAGATAGACAGATAGATACTTTATTGATCCCCAGGGGAAATTCAAGAACTATTTAGGGGAACTATTATGAGTTCCTGAATTATTAGCAAGAGAGCATTTAAGGAAGTGTGAACAGACCTAGCGATCAGGATTGGTGATCTGAATGTGACGTGGGTGGACATGCAGCCAGGTTCTGGACCACCTGTAATGGCTTGACTGTACATGCTAGGAGGCCCATGCGGAGGGTGTTACAGTAGTCAAGGTAACCATGGTTTGTATTGTACCAAGAGCTGGGTGACGTGTTGGATTACGTACGGCCGGATTTTTCTTCTGTTGAATAGTACCGTAGAGCCACGATGGGGGGAAAGAAGTGACATTGTTAGAGAAGGTCAGCTGTCAATCAGTTATCAATCATGACACCCAAGAGACACCCAACACCCAATCATGACACCCAAGAGACACCCAACACCCAATCATGACACCCATGACACACAAGGAGTACATTTTGATGTTGATGTTGTAGTGTATCGTTTGTTTGGCGGGGAAGACAATCAGTTTGGTCTTAGAGAGGTTTAGTTGGAGGTGGTGATGTTCATCCATCTCTTATGTCAGAGTGACCGAATCTGAAATCCGTGCTGAGACCGTGGTGTTATCAGGCTGGAATAACAGAGTCCACCTCTCATACATGTAAGGTCTAGATGAACAGACAGACACACACACACACACACACACGCACGCACACTCACACACGCATGCATGCACACACACGCGCACACACACGCACGCACACACACACACAAACACAGGCACACACACACAGCTCTTACCTGAGATGTAAAGGTTTTTGATGGGTGTGTCACAGCGGTTCTGGGCGATGGATATGGGGTCGAAGCGGTCCAGGTTGTGATCGGCAGAGTACATGGCTCCCTGGTAAGCACCCAGATAGTGCATGTTGGACAGTGGGGTGGACACCTCCTGGAACACCAGGCTGACCGACAGGAAGAGGGCAAGGAAACCAACCGTTGTTATGAACGTTGTTATGACTGATGCTGACCATATGAGCAATTCAGTTGCAAAACACAGAGTTTATTGCATTTATTTATCCTTTATATAGTAATATAGTTACTTTTGTCTCGTCCCACACATGCACACACACACACACACAAACAACACACACACACACACACAAACACACAAACACACACACACACACACACACACACACACACACACACACACACACACACACATACAGTAAATACACACACACACACACACACATGATAGTTGATAATCATTGCAGGTCTTGTGTTGTGGACATTTATTCTACAAGAGACAAACACACTCATGGATCACTCTAACTTAATCCTCTGTTAATTCATGGCTTTTGGGTTATTGTTAGGCTATATGACCGTATGACATTTGACTATAAAATTCTAATTTTAATGTTAGCGTAAATCTTTATTGATGTCATTGTAAGTCGCTATAGACTAAAGTGTCTGCTAAGAACCATAAACATAAACATCACTGAAAGCTCCTTTCAGAATTCACTAACCGACCAAATGTTTCCCATTTCTATACTTACCATGTACATAGCCTGCTTATCTTGTCTTTAGCTTGGGGAAATGCTTACCTTGTCTTTTAGCTTGGGAAAATGCTCGCAGGCCCAGTTAAAGAGGTTGTTGGCGAATCTCATCTTGTACTCTGTGTAGTCGTCTCCTCTCTTTCTGACGGTTGTGTCCTTCCACTCCTCAAACCACTCGTAGTTCACCATGCTCAGGATGGTCATGCAGGACTTACCGGTCTCTATTGAGAAACTTGCACGAGTTGCCTGCTAAGGAAAGTGTTGGTGTTACTGGCGTCTGTCTGACTTTCACACACACACACACACACGCACACACACACACACACACACACACACACACACACTCACGCATGCACGCACAAACACACACACACACCTGCCACTTTCCAAGGTAATATTGCAGTACATAAACCTTCCCTTGCTGACAGGGTGTGTTGTGTTCAGTCCCACCTGGGTGTCTGATTTTTGCCGTGGGGTCTTTGGCAGATGGGAAGGTGATGAACACCATGGGAACATTGTCAGGGGCCTCATCTTTATCCATAGCAAAGAATTCATCCATCCTGATAGAATCAGTTCACTTGATTTCAGTTAGGTTCAGTTCAGTTATATTCAGAGCAGATTCATTCAGTCGATTCAGATCAGGTTAACATGAGTCAGGTCATGAGTCATGAACAACTGTTTAAAACTAAACCAGATTCTTAAAGGAGTCTTCAACTCTTTCCTTCGAGAATACTCATAATATTCTGAGTTGATGGTACATTTAGAGGAAACAGTACAGTCCCCTTTTAACTCATTGAATGCCAAGCTGTTTTCGGAAGCTTTGTCCTAGAGTGCCAGCAATCTAGACCACTGTTGATGATTTTTGTACAGCCACAGCATATTCTGTGTTATAGCTATGAACACATACAATGGCTCGTTTAAAAGGTGAGACTTTAAGCTCTCGGTGGGTGCAAACCGTGTATTTCTACACACCTCTTTTCCTGAGAAATCCCAAGCTAAACAGTGGCTAGTTTTCATCAAAATCGCTGTTTCTAGAAATGGAGATATAACGTCTTTCATGAAATATGAAGTGTTGCCTGTTACTTACTTGTGTAAACTTTTCCGGGAAGTGATCAGCGAGACCTGGCGAGACTGCCACCTAGTGATAGACCCACGAAAATGGCCTGGTTTTGACCTGACGTGCATCGTCACTGATTCAACAAAGCGACAGCGAGTTATGATAAAATGTCCAGATAAAATGTCCAGATTGTGCGTTTTCATGACTTTTCGATCGTCATATATTTCATTTCCATTCATCACAGAGTTCCCAAAATCACATATAAGGTGTGTTAGAGTGTCTAGTTTCTTAATTTAAAAAAAAAGCTAAAAACGTAATATTATGTTTTTTGGCACTCAACGCATGGGAAGGAAAAAGGCACTCAATGAGTTAAGTTCATTTTGAACTGATATTATACATTTTATATGGTCAAAATAAATTATTGTTTTGAGGTAATACATGACAACAACAACAACAACAACGCATCACATTGATGTAGTGCTTTTCTAGACACATTAAGATAAAGAAAATCCTTCACAAACTGCAAGTCAACTCATCAAAAACATTCTGAGAATGCTCTTTTCAAACACACGAGACTCAAAAGTAAGATATGGAAATGCACAAAGAGAGCAGATCAGTCTGCAGCTCATGGGAAACTATGAAAAATCTGTGCTGGAGTTCAGGAACTCATTAAGAAAGGGAACATGTGCCAGGCATCTGAAACCAATGACGTATCCCTGTTTTTCTTCATGGCATTAAAAAATGTGATCAACAGCGCCACCCTAAGACCCAAGGGTGTAGTAACAGGTGAGGAGGACCTCACAAATGCACTCGGAACACTCCTCGGACTCACATTCCATCCATGTTGTTGTGCTTGAAGAGCCACATGTTGGTCGAAGTAATGCCAAGCTCTTCGACGGTGCCCTCGAACCCGGAAAAGATGAGGAGGCAACCTCTACCCGGTTTCACCAGCTCCAGACGAGCCTGGATATCTGAATGAGAAATAAACTGTACGTTTTCACTTTGTTTCAAAACATACCGAAGCTTGACTTATGATGTTGATTCTTCTTCCATACTAAGTGACATAAGTAATTAAACACTTTCCTTTACCTTTCGTTTACAAACAAACAATAGCTTCATTCTTTTGATATGGTGCTGAACAAGTGTGTGTGTGTGTGTGTGTGTGTGTGTGTGTGTGTGTGTGTGTGTGTGTGTTTGTGTGTTACTATGTACATTATATTGATGTAGGCTTTGTTGTTTGTTGAATATTATCTGATGTCTAATGGATGTTAAAGTGTGCCCTGTCTAGGGCCTGCAGATGTAAATTAGCTGGTACAATGCATCATGCATTTATGTTAAAAGTTGTACATTATACGTAAAACATGAAATGAATAAATATTATTTAATAGCAGTAAATGTTTAAAGCAAATTACTCATTTGACAGGCATATGTTTCTATTTTCTGTTACAGGATCTTCTTGTTTAACACCCATACCATTCACTGTGATTCAGGGTATATATTTTGAGAATGGAGCATTATAGAGGATTTAGTGGAACATATTTAAGCAATAAGCCCAGAGAGGCCGTAGGTCACACTAATTCTAGAACAGCTAAGGGGTGCTAGCGCTAGCGGAACATTACATCATCTACATGTGTTGTCTTGTGTTAATGCCCACCGGTGTCGGTGTAGTGACAACCATAGGTAAACACTAGCTTGCGTTGTTTCTTCCTGATCTTACTTAGTTACTTATTCATTTGTGTGACGCTTTTATCCAAAGCGACTTACGAGGGCCAATCTCCGTGGAGCAACTCAGGGTAAAAAGCCTTGCTCAAGGGCACACCGGTGGCAGCCTGGGATCGGACTGTACTGTATCTGGCCACTGCATGCTAGCTCCTTACATGCATGCTAGCTCCTAGCTAGCTCGCTCCTAGCTTCCTTAGCAGCTCCTTACACTCTACCACTGCCCCCACCACCTTGTGTGGTTGACATCACTCACCGTGCTTCATGTGGACCTCCGGAGGCAGGAAGTTCTTGAGGGTGTTGAAGAGGCCGCAGTTGGAGATCATGATGGGTGCTTTTACCTCCTCACCGCCACACCCGGACACATCACAACAAGCAGTGCATTGTGAAATCTAACAAACACAAATCAAAAGCTGCTACAAATAGGAGAGAGAACAGACTTGCAACCTGCACAGATGTGCATGTAAGACTTCACTTGTAATATATCAATTAGAAATTAATGATTTTTGAAATTACTTTATAAGACCTAAAAACACAAAGTGTTGCTGGCAGGGCAGCAGTGAACTAAAGGTAACACAAACAAACTAACAACTGCAAATACAAAACAAACAAATACCCAAACAAATAACTGTCACATAACATATAAACCCAATACATGTGAAGACTTTAAGCAAGACGACATTTTCTTCATATGTAAAATACCTGAGTTTGAATTAACGGTAAACATTAATTTATAGACAGGAGGGGCCATCTTTTGACCAGTACTCACCACAGGCAGCGCCATCTTTATCCAACAGGACCCGAGTGACCGGAGCTCTCACCAGCACTTCACCGCCATACTTGCGGATGGTGTTGCTGATGTGGTAGGGGATCTCACTGGCGCCCCCTCTAGGATAGTAGGCTCCACGCTTGTAGTGGTGGATGAGGAGGGCATTGATAAGAATGCTGGAGTCCCTGGGAGGCACACCTACAGGGCAAAGAGAGAGAGTGTGTGAGTGAGTTTGTGTGTGTGTGTGTGTGTGTGAGTGAGTGAGTGAGTGAGTGAGTGTGTGTGTGTGTGTGTGTGTGTGTGTGTGTATGTGTGTGTGTGTGTGTGTGTGTGTGTGTGTGTGTGTGTGTGTGGTGAGTGAGTGAGTGAGTGAGTGTGTGTGTGTTGTGTGAATGAGTGTTTGTGTGTGTGTGCGTGTGTGTGAATGAGTGTGAATGAGTGTGTGTGTGTGTGTGTGTGTGTGTGTGTGTGTGTGTGTGTGTTATTCGGATAATATATATTCACTATGACACACAAGCCAAAAATGATATATTTTCATTGGTAAATTTGTGCATGGTTTCAGATGTATTTATGCAGTCAGCAATCTCTTTTTAAATCAGTTATGTAGTTTGTTTACAAATATGAGTGTCCCTCTGTCACATATTTTGGTCTGTTGCACAGATTTAACAAAAAAATGTTCTTACAACCCTATCTGACTGAACATGTCAAAGGAGTCTACTGTAGGACACCAAATCACATAACTGTCCATGAGACTCACCATAAACGAGGTATGAGAAGATGACCTGGAGGTCCTTGTTGCTGGTGAACTGGTCAGCCTAGGTGGTGGCACTCGTGCCAGACAGGCGGAAGACAGAGGAGCAAAGGTCAGCGATGCCAGACTTGAGCAGGAAGAAGGCCAGCCAGCGAGGGATGAGCTTCAAAGAGACCAAGTAGCTGGTCTTCCTGGCACAGACCTAGAGGAAATGTAAATGTAAATCAGGTTGATAGGCCAAGTATACTTGCGTATACAAGGAATTTGGTCCCGTATGTGAATTAGTGAAACACACAGAGCACACAGTGAGGTGAAGCACACACTAACCCAGAGCAGTGAGCTGCCTTGCTACAGTGGCGCTCAGGGAGCAGTGAGGGGTTAGGTGCCAAGCCCCATGGGCACTTCAGCTGTTGATGTGGGCATGGGAGAGCAGTGCTCAACCCACAAACCTTTCGGTTTCAAGCCCAAAGCCCTAACCAGTAGGCCATGTATTTTCATTATTCTTTTCTTTATTGATTTAAAACTGTTTTTAGAGACCGTCAGATTTACTAAATCCAGTTGGCCTATTTGCATGCATGTATAGCTCAATAATGATACACAATGCTTATATAGTTTATATGCTATACATCTATGTATTTCATATTCTATGAGGATGGAAAAATGCATTTCAAGATCCCAAGGATCCTATCATCTTCAAATTACTATAGTTATCCCACAGTTATACACAGACGCTGAAAGAAGGGGGCATTGTCCTCCATAGACAGAGTCGGCAAAATGGTTCCCGCCCCCAGGTTGGGGGAAAACATGCTAATAGCACACAATGGGATTGTGGGATTGGGGGAAATCGCTAGATAAATCCAACATTTTCCTCCATGGGGGCGTTTTCAGCCACAGTATCCACGGCAATTGGGGACGGTAACCACGACTATGACCAGATGCCGGCTGCATCTATACCTTCATGAGTTTGAAGAACTCCTCCACGGCCTTGGTGTCGTCTGGGAACTGTTTCTTCAGGTGGGGCCTCTATGTCGGTCTTGCCTGTATAAATGCTGTACTCGCGATGCTGCTCTCCCTGGCCAATGTGGACGGTGTCGAAGTGCTGGGGCAGGGTCACAAATTCCAGCTGACCCTCTGTGATCTGGTCGAAAGCGATTCGCATCAGGCTGTTCTTATGCAGCTGACCAACGTAGTGAAGGCCTACACACATATAAAACACACACACACACACACACACACACACAAAAACACACACACACACACACATACTTGTAAAGGGAATTCACTCTACTCCCCACTTTACATATATATCCTGTTCTCTGGTGGATAGCTTCCTGCTTCTGACTACACACTATTTCTGTGCCTGATGGAAAAATCTAATTTCGATATCTATCCCAATATTAACACTGATTGAAACTGCAGGCCCACAAAGAGTAGAACACTCTGAACTCAACAGCTAAGCAGTGAATAAACCTCCCTCACAAAAAACTTGAAGAGCTGTACTGGCAACAGTTACCAGCACCCCTCCGTGTCTGAAGGGCTGCAACATCACATGTTCAAACCTGGGGCCAACCCATGCAGTGAATGCAACGTAGGTTACACACCTACAGTATATAACTGATGTCAATAAGCTACCAGACCTACTTACCAACATCAAATTCAAAGCCCTTCTCAATGAAGGTGTGGCAGCACCCCCCGGATTGGTCATGCTGTTCCAGAACTAGAACCCTCTTCCCACCTTTGGCCAGACACGCCGCTGCGGTTAGGCCTCCGATGCCGCCGCCGATCACGATAGCATACAGATTCCCAGGGATCCTCTCCTGACTGAAACCTGTTCAGCAGAGTCAAAAAAAAGGCCATGCTGCTTAACTTGCTTTGAGGAAACGTAGCAGTGAAATGTTGTGTTTTTTTTTTTTTTAGTTAAGCTTTCATTCAAACTTTTTACCTGAACAAATCCTCCTTGAGGATACTTTCTCATAGTGTCCCTAAAAGGTTCAAAAAGGTTGGTCCACTTACTGTTCCAAAGTTTGTCAAATAACTTTGCTATTCATTTTAGGTTTGTGAAGATTTTTTACCATAATGCATCTGGAAGGTTCCACAAAATACCTATTCAGTCTTACCTTTGCATAAAGAGATCCTCAATTGAGATGGATACAAACCAGTTCCCTTGTGGCGTATTTCTCTGGTTTGTATGTTGAGAAAACTTGTTGTACTAACATGTGCGCTTATTTTACTAAATAGTGCTCTCATTTTACTGAATTTAAACAAAAGCACAGTTCAGTAAAATGTGCACACTATTTTGGCTGGATTAGCTAGCCCAGCATTGGCCATTGACATGAATGGGGCCAAAGCTTCCTCCCTCTCTCCAGGACTATGTAATACCTCCATTGTCCTGAGAGTGGAATGGTGCCATTTAGTGTCATCTCATTTTAGTGCGGCAGATTAGTGAAATAATCGTTCACTTTGTGATACAAGCATCAGACTTGGCACACATTTCTTTGGGACCTACTTTATCCAAAAAGCACATTAGCCACGCAAAAAATCCAATATGGCCGCCATTTTCCAAGATGGCCACCACTGAAAGACATTATACTTGGTTTTTGACTTGGATTGGATAATCACATTTTGATGATCTTGATAACTAAATATAGGTAAAAGGGTCTGGACTTTCCAATTCTACGATAAAATGTCAAAGAATGTGTTAAATTGTGAAGATAGAAGCAATTAATGGGAAAAATAGCACATTTTAGTACTAATTTAGCATAATTAAATTGTTTTTTGTTAATAAAACATATGTTAGTTAGGTTATTTCAGCAGGGGCAGAGGGGCTAAGTAAGTGCATGTTCTTTTTTCAGTATAATATCATGATATATATATATATATATATATCATTTCAATACAATAGTGCAGATTGACAGGAAATTAGCAGGAAAGAGAGACAGGGCTGGATCGGGAAATGATCACTAGTTTAAACTGAACTTCAGTTGACAAGCTTCGACTTCTGACCCATGTGGAGTTTTCCGGAGTCGCTCAATGATGCAGGGAAAGACTCGGTCACCTGTACGTAAGTCTGACCCTTGGCGAAAGAAGTCAGTGTTGTTCTTTTAATTGGTTTGTAGAAGGACGCTTAATCACCCAAACCATTGAAAAAGTCTTTGAAAGAAACCTTACCTTTCTCAAGATGAGGGCCAACAAGCTCAGCGGCACTAGGGTGTGCAATGGCTTTTGACTCTAGCATGAGAAGATCTCTGGACTCCTCCTAAAAAGGGTTGCCCAGGTCCTTCATCACACCAAACAACTTCTGGACCTTGTCTGTGAAGGATTTTTGAGACCAGTTAGTATGTTCATGGTTTCGGATAACTTTACTAGCTACTTTGCCCTGAGATGCAGACTCATACTGAGAAACCAAATAACTAAACTCTGGTCCAGATACCATCCATCACATTAGGGCTGATGGGTTCTCAGTTACACCATCACCTTTGACAATTGCATTGGCCTGTTCATCGGAAAACTCTGTGGGTCTTGAGGACCACAAAGTTCCCTTGCTAAAATTCATTGGCCAACTGAGGATATGTTTGTTGTAAAGAGACCATGTCTCTAAGGTGTATGGAAAGCCATCTAGCATAGTTGACATTATTGTTTGCAAAGAAGAAGGGGATGAGTGCAGACAATGATTGACAATACAAAGTGAAGTTTGCTTCTCTGAAAGACCTGATCAAAGATTGCATTGACAGTCTCACGCAATCCAAACCACCAGCAGATCCATTACAATTTCGTTTATAGGACTTACCTTACCCCTGTGAAAATGCATCACATGAAAATAATCAATAGTCCTTTATGTACTTTCTGCCCATTAAAAGCTCAAGGTACATATCTCCATATGATCTGGGATTGCTCTCCTGTCCATCAGTTTTGGAACAACATTGCATCCAATCTATCTACCTTGATTAATAACACTGTACCTGTTACTATTAGTGTTTTGATTCTGAACGACCTGTCAGTCTTGAACGTCTCCAAAGTGCTGAAGCGTGCTGTATATGCTGGACTTACAGCTGCTAAGAAAATGGTTGCAACTCGCTGGAAACCACCTCATGATCTGTCTGTAATGACATGGACTCTACTTTTTCTTGGATGTCGCTATATGGAGCTCTCTACAGCTAATCAATGGAGCGTCAGAAAAGACACAAGACACTTGGCAAAATATTGCAGAATCTTTAAATTCTGTTGCTGTAGGCCTATGCTAATCCTTTCTGCTTTGGTTTGTGCATATCTGATATGTGTAATATTTGTCCCTCTATAAGTGTATAAGTGTTTTTTCTTTCCTTTTTTGTTTTGTCTGTGTGTTTGTGCTTGTCCATCGTTGTGTGCTTGTTTATGTTTTTGATATTGTGGTGTTTTTATGTCTCCCTCATTCCCGTCTTTCTTCTCTGTGTTTTTTGTCCTGGGACTCATTCCTATGTCTTGGGCATAATGTGTGTAATTAGAAATTATAATATGACAGTATGATGGTGTTTTATAACCCTGTGTGACATTACCTAATAAAAAACATTTGATCACAAAAAAAAAAGATTGCATTGACATCACAAGCTCCCAGAATTGAAACTGTGGACTCTTCATCTGCCTCTTCTCACACCAGTCTTCCCAACTTAAAGAAGTATGGCCTTGATTGATATTCGAGAGAGAGAATAAATGATTTTCGAGTGAGAAAGAGGATCAACGATATTCGAAAGTGAGCTTTGATAAATGATTTTCGAGTGCAGTCCAACTATTTCTGGACGCCATCTTGGAAACTAGCCTTGAAATAGATTTCTTTCTTTGCACCATTTATTTTGCCATGTTAAAATACATACAACTTGATGTCTAGATCATGTAAATACGCCCAGCCATTAAAGTTCTACAGCAAAAACTTACATCTAGTATTCATCTTGTACTTTGTCCCATAACAAACTAGCAACAGACTGCACAGTAACTCAAATTAACCCTTATCCCAGCATTAATCATTACTGTAAGTATTAACTTATAGCAAACCTAATAACCTAAATCTAATGTCCTGTTGCACTAGGCTAACACAAGTCCATGTCTTGCATTGTTGACCATAGCTAAAGTATTAACATTGTTGCCTTAATTTCCCAGTGGCTTGAACTCATATTGTCAAACAGCTGTCCTAAGTTGATTATGAACAATTAAATACCATTCTACCTAGTTACTTTAAGTCTTGTAAATATAAATGATTCATGTTGATTCATTGTTGGTATTGCAAATTGGTTCTGGTGTCTCAGCTCAAAGTATAACAGCAATAAATTAGAATGTGTGGTAAAGATCAATTGATTGATATGTGTATGTCTTTAACTGTCTACCATGTGACTATGCTTGCAAGAGTGAAAAGGTTATCGTGACCTGCTATTCCACTCTGAAAGAACACTTAAGACAGAAATGCCGTCCCAGACACAGATATTAAGACACACATAAACGAAAGCTCTGACATACTTTCTAAGAGATGCAGTTCCAGTCATCAGTCACAGCCATAAAGAAACATATTACACACACACACACACACACACACACACACACACACAGAGATCCACACTCATGCAAATAAATGCACACATGCACAACCAACCTTGTCTGCATGTGGCGCAACGCCAAGGACAGCTTGTAACCACTCTAATTCTGGAGACAATTTGGAACGATAACTATAAAGAGAACTATAATTGCGCTGGCCAATTTTCAAAACCCAATGTGCCAAAAAACCCTTGAGCCAAAAAGTTTGCCCACCCCTGTCTTATGGGGATCTGACCTTTCTTCAGGACCTTATCTCTCTTCCTCTGGTCCAGTTCTAGTGACTCTTTGGGCCGTAGTGACTCCAGAGAGAACAGGCTCGGCTTCGATAACGGTACCAGTAGGTTCCCCCGGCACAGGCCAAGGACCACGCCACAAATATCAGCAGCCACATGATGAGAGTCAAGCCTCTGGTCCAGAGGTGTACACTGTGACAAGCAGCAGAGGATTCCCAGACACACTGCAAACTTAAAGAAAATGGTGTGGGTCTGTTGTGGCCCAATATGTGGCAAAATATGTAGAGCAAGAAAGCACAAGAAAGATGCAGAGAGAGAGAAAGAGAGAGAGATAGAGAGATTGGAGGATGTTACATCAATTCCAAAAAATAAACAAATCAACACTAACTGAAATAAGAGAAATACTGTAGAGAAATAAAAGAAAATCAACTGAGAGAGAGAGAGAGAGAGAGAGAGAGAGAGACAAAGAGAGAGAGAGAGAGAGAGAGAGAGAGAACAGCAGTGATGAGAATGAAAAGGTTTCGGCTCATGAACAAAGGTTTCGGCGGCTCATGAACATGCCCCTAGACTGTAGCACTAGATGACTGGAAGCTCCAAATGTTGGCTGCTCAAGCTAGATAAAAATCGATTGTTTTCAGGTTTTTTCTGTACCGACACTACTCGTGACCTCATTTGGCCATAACTGTGTCAAGCAACTGTACTGTATAGGCTAACTTCATTATAGTTGATAAACAAATCTGCTTATCTTAATTGTGACTGGTTGTAAAACAGAAAGTGAACGTTGGCCCTTGGTCTGTGCAGTGGCTATCCTAAACCAACCAATACAGTACGTTCTCTTTTTTACCTTATGTAACAGTTGTGTATGGCAAAAGTATGGTGGCCCGGACAGATAAACAGGATTTGTTGACACCGTTTGTACTGAGGGTTTTGTATTTGTTGGTAGATTTTGAATTTATGTCATGACTATATATTTGTGTTGTGACTTAATGCATTGCATTCGTGTTGTGATTTTGCATTCATTTTGTGACTTTTGCATTCATGTTGTTACTTTTACGTTTGCGATGGGTGAACCCTAGACCGGTAATCACCTTAGTGGTGTGATCTCCTACTTCAGTGATACAGGGTATCCCATTAGGTAAACTAATTTGGTGCTGTCAAATGGCAAGTTCAACATTGTGCCGTGACCATTGGAATCAAAACAATGCCAAAAAGACATGTGGGGCATCAGGGCACAACGATTGATGGTATTGTAATTACATACAATGGTTTTTATTTACAACTTTATATTGGGGTGTATAAAATGTCTACAATCTGCCCCAGCCGTGGCGCAACTGGCTGGGGCACCTGCATTGTATGCCGGCGACCTGGGTTTGATTCCCACCCCGTGGTCCTTTCCAGATCCCACCTTGACTCTCTCTCCCCCTTAATTCCTGTCACTCTCCCTTATCCTGTTGCATTAAAGGCATAAAAAGCCCAAAAAATATATACTTTACAAAAAAAAATGTCTACACTCACATAATAAGTTTAAGACCCGAAGACCTGAAGGCACTGTGTGCCTTATTTTTCTAATCAGATAATACATTTAAGATAAAACAAAAACATGCAGACAACTTTAGGCTTCATACTTTAGTCTTACTTTTTACTGCAGTGCCATTAAGATAACAAAGCCACTAAAGAACAGCTAAAGAACAGCTACATGTAAAGAACAGCTTGGATAAAAGCAGTTGGACTAGGATGAGCTGCCCATTGGAGTGGGTTACTGTGTCAAGTCAAGTCAAGTCAAGTTTATTTATATAGCGCTCATGTAAAGTAGAAAAACTAACCACTAACTTTTCAGATTTAAAAATACTGGTTTCACTGCCCTTGCTAATCTAGCTTGTAAATGAAATAAAAGAATGAAAAAGAGTGGAAATTGCTAAAGTGATAGGTGAAGCAGGAGCAGTGTGAAATGTGCCCTACTCGCTTGAGTAGGAGGAGTGGAAAAGATCAGGCGTTATTTTCCTATCACACAGACGTCTTCCCCCAGGCCTGGAGCTACAGTGCAGTATATCTATTTTATTTTTGTTTCTTTATTTATTTTTCAATATTTTTTGTTACATTTGCATTGTGGGAAATCAAACTCCTTGAAACTTTAGTTGCCACTATGACCTGTTCTTCCATCCTACTTTAACCCTTCCATCCTGTTCGCACAATCCCAAAACAGTGGCCTGCCAGGCTGCCACAGTTACATCATAGTTAAGTCCAGTTAATTTGTGCCCAGGCCTACACACACACACACACACACACACACACACACACTTCATTGCAAGATTATAGAAAAACAAAGGTTCTGACAGCATAATGCAGTCCTACACACATACACACACACAGATAACTACAGTATACTGTATTACAGGAGCACAGAATTTGTAGTACCCAAGGATGGCTGGCAGGTGGCAGCAGGTGACCAGATTAGCTAACTAGCCAACACCAGTGGAGTCTTGTCTGTAAAGGGGATTCCCTGCCAAGAGGCCTACCCCCAGGCCTACCCAAGCTCTTTTCATCTAGTGACTGACTTTATTTTCCTGTCTACACAATGTCTCTGTGTATTGAGTTATTGAATTCATACACAGTACATTGAACTTAGTGGGATGACTATATCTGACTGTTATGGCATGTAGTCCAAATGGCAACATTACATGGTCTTACACATGGATTGGACTGATGATCCTTCAGGTGCAACCCCACTGGATATTCAGGTGTTTAGCTATGTATAAGTATAAGTATATATACTCTTTTGATACCGTGAGGGAAATTTGGTCTCTGCATTTATCCCAATCCGTGAATTAGTGGAACACACTCAGCACACAGTGAACACACAGTGAGGTGAAGCACACACTAATCCCGGCGCAGTGAGCTGCCTGCTACAACAGCAGCGCTCAGGGAGCAGTGAGGAGTTAGGTGCCTTGCTCAAGGGCACTTCAGCTGTTCCTACAGTACGTTCCTCCGTTCGAACCGGGAACCCTCCGGTTACAAGTCCGAAGCGCTAACCAGTAGGCCACGGCTGCCCCAAATGTGTGTTCATAGGTGTTCATATAGTACAGGTCATATAGTACAGGTCACTCACCTACATCAAATTCAAGTCTTTCTCAGTATAGGTGTGGCAGCATCGACCAGCTGTGTCCTGTTGTTCTGGCCAGTTCCAGTGTTATGGATGTGACAGCTGGTCTCATATTGGTAAACAAAATGCGGTAACACTTTACTTGACAGTATCGACATAAGAGTGACATGACACTGTCATGAACACATGACACTGTCATGACACATGAACTCTAACTCTAACCCTAATCCTAACCTCTAACCCTAATCCTAACCCTAACTTGTTATGACAAAAAACGGAATGACATTTAATGACAGAAGTGTTATGTCATAAACGTTTATGACTTGTTTATGACAGTGTCATGTCACTCTTATGTCAATACTGTCAAGTAAAGTGTAAACCAAAATGCCTTAGAGCATGGACAAGATTAGTATCAGTGAATTCATTTGCATAACTTTTAATGTAACCTCTGTTCTCTGAATACTGACAAATCCTCAAATTTCATATAATCATTACAACCTAAAAGCATATGACATTTTATCAGCTTTATGGACATGAAATCAAATAGACACACTTTTATGAGAGATTACAGGTTTTCTACAAACTCTATGAATTTATTTGTGTGTTTTTGAAACTATGCATCATTTTTGTAATACATTATGTTGGGAAAACCTGCTTTATGGATGGGGCGTTTTTACGTTATGGATGTGATGAGTCCTCCACAAACCACAAAAAACACATACTTGAGTAGTCTGTTTTGATATGAAACAAGTGAAATGATAATTATGAAAAACTAGCAATGAAATTATGGCTTCCTCAGTGTCCACTATTGATTATTCTGGATATTATGCTCTTGATTAGAACTCCATCAGTTGCTGTTATGACACAACCACCACCAAATACTATGATCAATTTTGTTAACTTTGTTCCTAGGATAAATCTAACTAAGTAAGTAGGCCAGTAGGCTATGCAAAATATGTCTATGCGGCCACGTGGTGGTGCACCATGATGTGGATAATGCAATTGTGTAGTAAGTTATCATGTATATTTCTATTATTGGCCATTTGAGTTCAAATTACTGTACGTGTGTAGTTGAACATTAAAATGTTATTTTGACTGCACCAGCATTCAAATAGGATTTGTTAAAGTTTTATTTTTTTATTTAATTTTGTTTTGATTTTTGGGCAATGATTCACGGGGTACCGAAACACCGGGGAACAAGACACTTGTTTCACTGTCCTAAGAGCACAGAGATAGAAGTGTGGAAAGAGTGTAGTACCCAAAGACAGCCAGAGGGTGGCAGCAGGTGACCTGATTGACTGACTAACCCACACTAGTGGAGGTGTGCCTATAAAGGGGATTCCCTGCACTCTATCACAGGACTACCACCATCTCCTTTCAACTGGTGAGTGACCTTCTTCCTCTGATCATACACTGTTCCTATTTAATGAGTTGTTGGTCTACATGGTCGTACACGTGGATTGGACTGTTGATTCTATTGCTGCAACCCCACTGGATGTTTAGGTGTTTAGCTATCCATTATGTGTTCATATAGTGCATGTACAATTCAGATCAGTAACCCACCAGTAGTAGGCCTACTCACCAACATCAAATTCAAAGCCTTTCTCCGTGAAGGTGTGGCAGCATCCACCAGCATTGTCATGTTGCTCTAGAACCAGCACCCTCTTCCCCTTTTTGGCCATACAAGCAGCGTGGAGTCAGGCCTCCGAGGCCGCTGCCGATGATGATGGCATCCAGGTTCTCAGGGATTCTCTCCCTACTGAAACCTACACGGAGGGAGACACATGAGCAATTGCAGTTGGCCTTGCAGATGTCTGACATTATGGTGATAAATGTCAAGACTCCATCAGTCTGGGTCTCGCTATTTTTACTGCTGTGTTTTCTGATATGAGAAGAAGGGAAGTAATTGTGAGAAAGACACAAAACCCCCTAAAACCCCCTTCCTTAGTTCATGCATACTGAAGGTTTATTGTAAAGAGAAGATATGGCTATTAAAGTCAAGAGTCATGACACTTGAGGCATCCTCTGAACTGAACAAGTATTCTTTCGGTATAATGCCAAAATGCTTTTATTATCAATTATTTATAGGCAACTAATTTCTCTCATTTCATGAATCCATTTGTGACCTGAGGTTATTGTATCAATGGACAGGAACCCCATGAGCTTTAAAACGATATCCTGGTCAAAGTCATATCTTAAATTGTTGTCAAGATAAAGCATTATGAATTAAGGTAAAGGGTAAAGGGTTAAGGCTGCCAGTCTTGAAGGTCTGTGTATAAAGTCAAATAAATTGCAACATATGCTAAGAACAAGCTAAGGCTGGCTGCTTGGAGTCCGCATCAACGCGGCCTAAGCATTTGTTAGCCTAGGCATTTGTCAGCAAAGCCTTTATATATCCATAGTAGTATAATAGTATTTCTGATATGTTGCTGATTGATTGAGCTGCATTCTGTGTATGAAAGATGCGATACAAATAAAGCTTATTTATTGTTAAGGTCTCCCGCCATTTTTTTCCAATAAAACAACTCTTGTCCTGACTATAACTTAATTAACGAAATTAGTTTTGAATGCCTCTTCTTTCATTTAACACCAAAAAAGAAAAATATAATATATAATATTTTCAATAGTTTTTGAAGTAATCGGCCTGTATCTCATTTTGTCAAATCGGGTTACATTTTGTGTCGCATAGTATTATATATATATATATATAGCATATATATACACAGACAAGGTCCTAAAATGAAATGAAAACCATTTACTGGTAATTAAACACTTTACTTGACAGTATCGACATATGATGTCGACTAAATTGTGCGCACTATTTACTGAATTGAGAGCACAATTTAGTAAAATGAATGCACTATTTAGTAAAACGTGCACAAAATTTAATAAAATGTGCACACAATTTCGTAAAATGAGCACACATTTTCTGGAGATATACCAAAAAATATCTTGCAATGACCCTCTAGGGTTCCGTAGACAACAGCTACTAAAGAAGACTCTATTAATGAGGAAAAGCATATTTGCTAATCTTTAAGTAATATTGAAAACATACTTAATAATGATGAATTAAGTTTTTGTTAATGCTTAACTAATATTTAACTAATGCTAAATAGTGTACCATTATTGTAAAGTGTTACTCCAAAACCTTTTGATTCAATTTTAGACATTCTTTAGACAGGAAAAATTCAAGATGGCTGATAACAAACAGTGAATAACCATAAAATGGCATATATTTGGCACATGCCTTATTGTGCCATTATGTTTTTGTCATGTAATATGCTACTAGCGATTTCAGGCCAAAAAAAGGCCCAAACATAAATTATCACATTCATCTAATCTTTCCTAACGATCCGCTAGGCAGCCTAGGCTCCAAGATCTGTTCACAAATACAATTGCTATCAACAAGGGTTGGCACCCATTCAAAGGCAAAATAAAGTGTTTCAACCAATAAACGACGAGATTATCTCTCACGTTTATGAGAGTTTTAATTGCATGGGAGGGAGGGGGAGGGAGTAGCAAGCTACTGTAGCTTTCTGTTTTGTTTGAACATCAACAGAAGTGACGTATCCCCGCTATCACTGATACAACCTTTAACACACAGAGAGATGTGCCAATCCAGTACTTAAAGAATAACGTTGCTATCACACATGGCATTATGTGTTCTTCTCATCTTGCAACCTAAAAATGGCACAAATGTAGCGTTTTATACAGGTCGCTCACCTTTCTTCAGCAGCTTGGTCCTCTTCTCCTGGTCTAGTTCTAGTGGATCATTGAGCCATAGCAACTCCAGAGAGAACAGGCTCGGCTTCCCAAACAGGTACCAGTAGGTTCCCCCGGCACAGGCCAAGGACCACGCCACAAACATCAGCAGCCACATGATGAGAGTCAAGCCTCTGGTCCAGAGATCCACACAGAAGACCAGTGACAAGCAGCTGAAGCTTCCAGGAGCCAAGGGAGAGATGCTGCAGAGTTCAGAAAGGAGGACTTTCTTCCTGATGAGGTTTAAATGGCCACCACAATAGACTAGTTAATACTGTAGGTTGAGGAAATAACAGTGATAGCAAGTATTTGAGCGTCTGAGAGACTGACACTCAGTGCAGGTCTTTTATATCAACCTTACACGCTCTGGGTGCTGTGGGAGAGGCTTGAGCGGCCGTATTATTTTATACAACACAAGATCCAACTAACACTGAATTCATACTGTAAAATGATTTGTGTGGAATTCCAAATGGCAATGGGGCAGTGATCAGATCAGATCAACTACATAATCTGGCTGGCTGGTTATTTGCCCTCATAGTCACAACAAGAACAGGAAAATTAACATAATCAAAAAATTGGAAGAAATCTGCTAAAAGAGGATCACAAAAACTCACAGAAGTGGGACATGTTCCACTTTCTGAAGGAACAAAAGACATGTTTGACCTGGTTGTTCTTCCCTCTATTTAGCACAGTCCTTCGTTTACTCTGGTAATAGTTGAAAACTGCTGTAATGTAGGTTAGTAGGCCTTACTCACTATGAGTATGAGACATGGTCTTATAGTAGTGGGAATTAACCTCAAAACAGTCCAGAATCATTATGAATAGAGCACCAAAACTTTTTGATTTATTTTGGACATTCAAGATGGTTGACAAAAAACACTGGAATAACCATAAAATTACATATATTTGGCACATGCCTTATGGTGCCATTGTGTTTTTGAAATGTAATACACTACTTCAAGAGGAAAACCACAAACCACAAAGGTTTCGTAATCAGACATAGGAAGTCCTTGGTTTTAACCTGTCAATCAAACTGTGGGCAGTTTGCAGGGAAACAAATCACATAATTCAGGTTGATCAAAACGAATGGACTTTGTCTCCTGATGTTTACCAACCTACACATCAAACTAGGCTCATTTTCTGGCATAGAAATGTCTTTCTGGAACACCATACGTTAACATTATAATTTACCTTTGTAAAGTAATTAAAATGACATTAATGGTAAAGTAATCATATACATGCATGAATGAAGATGTAGAAAAGCTTTTGTAATTGTTTAATTTTTTTGTTTTTATTTTTCATGTTATGAAATTAGCCTTTTATTTTTGTTGCCTCAGGGCAACATTAAGGGGGCCTTTTTGGTTACACTTTACAAAGTCAAAGTCAAAGTCAAAGTCAGCTTTATTGTCAATTTCTTCACATGTTCCAGACATACAAAGAGATCGAAATTACGTTTCTCACTATCCCACGGTGAAGACAAGACATATTTGACCAATTTTAAGTCCACAGACAAACATAACATTCAAGTAAACAAAAAAATAAGTAAATAAGTAAATAAGAGGGCACATATAATAATAATGAAAAAAATAGAGCAGCAAAATTTTGTTGAAATTGTTGCAGACAGTCAATAAAATACTAGTGCAAATACTGTAAAATACTATAAAATACTGTTTGACCTAAAATAATAAAGAAAGTGGCATAGTGGTGCAAGTTATGTAAGAGCAGCAGAAGTGTTGTGTTTTCAGGACAACAACACAAGTTGTAAAGTGTACAAGTGTGCAAGTGTTCAAGTGTGCAGGTGGAGTAGTGCAGGCGGCCATTGTGGGTCCAATGTCCAGGATGTTATGTAGCTGAGGGTGGAGGGGGAGAGGAGGGAGAGAGTTCAGCATCCTTACAGCTTGGTGTATGAAGCTGTTAGTGAGTCTGGTAGTCTTGGGCGCAGGCTTCTGTACCTCTTCCCAGAGGGCAGTAGATCAAACAGATTGTGGCGGGGTGACTTGCATCACTCACAATTTTTTAGTGCGCCTTCTTGGGGTGAGGTGGGTGGTGTAAATGTCCTTCAGGGAGGGAGTGAAGCACCAATGATCCTTCCAGCTGTGTTCACTATGCGCTGCAGGGCTTTCCTGTTGTATTCAGTGCAGCTTCCATACCACACAGCTGATACAGCTGGAGAGGATGCTCTCAATGGTGCCTCGGTAGAATGTGGTCATGATGGCTGGTGGAGCACTTGCTCGCCTGAGTTTTCCGCAGGAAGTACAGGCGGCGCTGAGCTCTCTTCGCCAGTGATGCAGTGTTGGTGGTCCAGGAGGTCTTCACTGATGTGCACCCCCAGAATTTGGTGCTGCTGGCTCTCTCCACCACAGCACCGTCGATGGTCAGTGGCAGGTGTTGGGTGTGACCTCTCCGGAAGTCAACAACAATCTCTTTGGTCTTGCTGGCGTTCAGCAGGAGGTTGTTGTCCCTGCACCACGTGGTCAGATGGTCGACCTCCAACCTGTATTGAGTCTAAAATTAAGCCCTTGGTGATGAGACCCACCAGAGTTGTGTCGTCAGCAAATTTCACTATGTGATTTGTTGCTGTAGGTTGCAGTGCAGTCATCGTCAGCAGGGTGAAGAAGCTTAGCGGACTGAGCCGCAGCCTTTGGGGGGCCCTATGCTCAGTGTGATGCTGCTTGAGGTATTGTTGCCAACACGTACTACTTGGGGCCTCTGACAGAGGAAGTCCAGTAGCCAGTTGCAGAGGTAGGTACTGAGTCCCTAGTTTGTCAAAGTTTGCAGATGAGTTGTTGTGGTATTATGGTGTTGAATGCAGAACTGAAGTCTATAAACAACAATCTCACATATGAGTCTCTTTTTCCAGGTGGGTGAGGGCTGGGTGGAGGGCAGAGCAGATTGCATCCTCTGTAGACCGCTTGGCTCGGTATGCAAACTGGAAGGGTCCAGGGTGGGGGGGGGAGAATGGCTTTGATATGTGACATGACAAGCCGGCTCAAAGCACTTCATGATGATGGGTGTCAGTGCCACAGGCGGTAGTCATTGAAGCAGGATGGAGCAGTTTTCTTCGGTACAGGTATGATGGTGGCAGCTTTGAAACATGATGGGGCGATGGCTTGCTTCAGGGAAGTGTTAAAGATGTCTGTGAAGACATCCTTAAGCTCCCCTCGCCAGTCCTTCAGCGCACGACCTGGGATGTTGTCTGGACCTGTTGCCTTCACGGGTGTTGATAGCAGCAAGTGTCCTCTTCACGCTGTCGGCAGAGAGGCACAGGGGGCTGCTCATGTAGAGGGGATGGGTCTTCTGTGGGCAGGTGCTGTTTTTTGTGCTTCAAAGAGCAAAGAAGCGGTTCAGGTTGTTGAGCAGAGGGATGTTGCTCTCACAGCTCTGTGGCCTTGGGCTTGTAGTCCGTGAGGGCCTGAATGCCCTGCCATAGGCTTTGTGAGTTCCTGCTGTCTTTGAAGTGGGTGGTTATCTTGTGAGTGTATTCCTTTTTTGCTTCCTTGATGCCACGGGGACAGGTTGGCTCTCGCTGTTTTCATGCCAGCTTCATCCCCAGCTCTGTAGGCTTTTGTCTCTGGCCCTCAGCAGCCTGAGGACATCCCCTGTCAGCCATGGCTTCCAGTTAGCCAGTGATGATGTGTGTCTTTTGTGTGGGTCACATCATCGATGCACTTGGTGATGTAAGAGGTTACAGTGTCTGTATACTCCTCTATGTCTGTCGGTTGTTGTAAGTGGCTGCCTGCTTGAACATTTCCCAGTCTGTTGTGTCAAAGCAGTCTTGAAGAGCATCGGAGGCTCCCTCAGGCCACACTTTTACCTGCTTACGAACGGTTTGTTAAAACTTTTACCCTTTGTCTGTATCGCGGGCATTAGCATAACAGTGATATGGTCTGAAAAAGTCCAATGTGGGGAGGGTGGCTTTGTATGCTCCTTTGTGTGTAGTGTAGGCCAGGTCCAGGATGTTATCTCCTCTTGTTGGAAAATCAACATGCTGGTGTAGACTTTACTTGACAATATCAACATAAGAGTGTCATGACACTGTCATGAACGTGTCATAAACAAGTCATAAACGTTTATGACATGACGCTTCTGTTATTAAGTGTCATTCGGTTTTTGTCATAACAAGTTAGGGTTAGGGTTAGGGTGAAGATTTTGGGTTGACTGGAATGCACTTTGGATCAACCACACCAACCACACCACACTCACGTGTCATGAGTGTCATGTATTCATGACAGTGTCATGTCATTCTTATGTCGGTACTGTAAAGTAAAGTGTTACCGGCCTGAATCAAATCTAACATGTAAATATGTTTGAAGTGATTTTAACTTTTTATCTGAA
This sequence comes from Alosa alosa, assembly GCF_017589495.1. Classification (NCBI taxonomy): domain Eukaryota; kingdom Metazoa; phylum Chordata; class Actinopteri; order Clupeiformes; family Clupeidae; genus Alosa; species Alosa alosa. The sequence goes on along the minus strand of NC_063210.1, from coordinate 23,213,543 downwards.
TGATTTATGAACATTTGTAAAGAATTTTTGGTAACACTTTACTTGACTGGTGAGTTCATATCACATTCATAGCAGCTGTCATAAACTGCACATAAAGCATTCACAGGGTTGGGTAGTAACAGATTACATGTAATCTGGATTACGTAATCAGATTACAAAAATCAAGTAACTATAATCAGCCCAGATTACAATAAAAAAATGTGTAATCAGATTACAGTTACATTGTTGGGGATTACCTGATTACATTTTATCATACAATCAATGCAACTTTTTTATGATAGCCTAGCTATCTTTTAATTTGACAAGCTTCGGGCTTGCCGGTTCGATCCCCGACCAGTAGAAAAAATGTGGGCGGGGGAAGTGGTTGAGCACTGCTCTCCCATGCCCACATCCACGGCTGAAGTGCCCTTGAGTAAGGCACCTAAACCCTCACTGATCCCCGAGCGCCGCTGTAGCAGACAGCTCACTGCTCCGGGTTGGTGTGTGCTTCACCTCGCTGTGTGCTCATTGTGTGCTTCATCTCACTGTGTGTTCACTGTGTGCTCTGTGTGCTTCACTAATTCACGGATTGGGAGACCAAATTTCCCTCACGGGATCAAAACTTACTAACTTATTTACTATTGGGGCAGGTCTCTCGGCACACTGCCTGATCTTTTCCTCCTAATCTTAATGTAGCCCCTTGTTTTAGTGTTACCGTTTACTTTGAGAAAGTCACCAGGGGCCTATTGCACAAAACTAGGATAAGGGATTAAGCCGGGATATCTTGGTTATCCTGGCTCAATTTATCCGTGATCCAGTTGCACAAAAGCGGGATAGGGGGCAGCAGGATATGTTATGGTATAAGTTACCATGGCGACTTATTCTGTGGAGCTAGCCTGCTCCAGACCAGGCTAAGTTCCAGGATCTATTTAATCTCATCCCTTATCTCAGTCAACAGTCACCACAAACAGAAACCAATAGTTATTCCACTGCCCACTACACATTGTTATCACATATACCTAGACCCACTGTCATTATTTAAACGTTTGTGATCATTAATTAACTCTTACATACTCACCATTCCTGACCTGTCATGCGACAATATGACGTCACGGGAGTGCCTAACCATTTTGTGCGTGGTGGTCGCGGCACTAGCTGCAATATTCTCCTAAACAGAGGTGTTGCTGTTTGTTGCTGTTGTGAAAAGGCTATCGCTACCCACTTCACACCGTAGAAGAAGCAATGAAGCCGCTAGTTGCCTTGGTGAATCAGTGAATCTGTGATTGGTGGCGGGGTCTATTTGAGGGAGCCGTGAGCACGCACTTATCCAGGATAGGTTTCACCTGGCTTGATGAATCCGTGTCTGCTCATCCTGGCTTGCTCATTGTGCAACCAATTAAGCCTGTACGCTCTTGTTTCGGATTCATTGAGCGCAGCTCAGTAACTTATCCCGGATGTCTTAATTCTGCTTTTGTGCAACGGACCCCAGGTCCCCCTGGTTGAAAAACATCCCAAAGGAATCATTTTCTCACCCCCACAATTGAAATGGACATTCAATCTCAGGCCATGTCCCTGGGTCAAAAAAATCCAGCGAAAGCTAAATTCATTGTCCAGGTGTGCCCTTATAAAGGTTAACCTGAGTTGTACATGTTTGGAGAATAATGATCCATGATCACATCAATGATGGCTAAGTGATCAATTTTGGGATGGGGTGAAAATTTCAACCACCAAAACACCACCCCCAAAGTGGAGAATAGCTATAGAAATGTATTAGTTTTGGATTTTTTTCAGACAATGGGACCTGGTGACCTCAAAGTAAATGGTAACACTAAAACAAGGGGCTACATTAAGATTTTTGGAGGAAAAGATCAGTTAATTCACACAGGAATGCTTTCCTCAGAGCAAAGAGATTTATTAGATGTAATGAAATAACTAGATGTACCGCATAGCGGTACAAAATATGACCGCCGCTCAGTCCTGTACATCCATTCCGCGAAAATAAATCACACTTCAATTTGTCTCCATATTTTACTCCATCCCCCACTCTTGAAACTTTTGTGTATGCTTGTTTGGCATGCCTGAGTGTGTGTGTGCGGCTGCACAGAAAGTAGCCTACTGGTGCTGAAAAGGTGAATAGATTGTAGAATAGCCAAAGAAGATGTAGCATTGTTATAAAAACCTTTAAAATCTCTAAACAATCACAAGTAGGGCAGTTCATCACAGTTCATCCATTGCAACTGGATTGATGAAAGGTCACTTACACCTGTAGGCTACATTGTATTTGGGAAAAGCAAAAGGTATCAGCATAATGTTATTTATTTATTTATTTATTTTTTATGTATTTATAAACAAAAACATCTCTGTCAGTTCCATGCCATTTTTAACAGCTATCAAAAACAAAGGTCATTTTTGGATGGATGGATTTTTTGTGAATGTTTCTTCTTCTACATAAGATTTTAGTCCTCTTTAGTTCATGTAATACTTTATTGTCAATGCACAAATTAAGTAACAGTAGTCTGAAACGTTATTGTTAATGCACAAATTAAGTAACAGTAGTCTGAAAAACGAAATGCTGTTTTACATCTAACCAGTGGTGCAAATAACTGACATGTCCAAATGGGCCTTGATGAAATGCGTCGCTAGACTGTTCATACACATTTTAACGGGCCAAAGTTGAAGAAACTTTTGTCCGTTATTGTTCGGTGCAAATATAGGCTGATTCATGTTCCCTTGCATTGTGTAAGTGAGGTCCATGGCTAGTCTGGCTTTTCATCAGACCAAGCTCAATCTTTTAAGAAATCAAAAAAAAAATAAATGGCGGGCAGATCAGGCTGGGTTCACCCAGCCTAGTCCATAGGCACCGATATTGTTTAATTTTCCGATTGAGATATACACGCTCTGGCTATTCTAAATGCAAAAATGCATTAGGGAGTTATGACAAAAACTGTAACTAACAAACTAGATCCTAATAGAAAGCTGTTAGCTTCCCTAAGCTACAGGTAGGATTATAAGGTAGGCCTATTTACAACATAAATTGTCAATAGGCTATGCTGGCGACACAAATAAAATCTCCTTTGGAAACCAATGGCTTACGACTTACAGTATCAAGCGGACTTAAACTGCCATATCCTGGCGAAAAGTTGTAATAACATTCACGCAGCTCCATGAGTCAAGGAAAGCCTTGAATGAAGTAGCCACTTCTAAATGGGACCCACTACACAGTAGCTAGTAGGTGTGTTGCTAAAAGCAGCCATAATGAAATGAAGGTGTCATTGTTTGGATACTTCACACACACCTGCTTTTTAATTTCACAGACTACAACTACCAAGCTGTAATCAAAGCACATCGATTCCCCTCTCACACCCTGCACGCACTTAAAACAAAATAAACAGGCGTCTCAGTCTCACGCATGTATAGGCAAAACTGTATCAGACCGGTGTAACGTTGGTAAATCTTCCATTTTTTTTGTAGCACGTGCAATAAATGACAGTCGAAAGATACAAACAGTGCTGCTATCAATTTGCTTGGTATAACCGCATTTATAGTTTTCTACAAATGCAATCAATCAAATGGGCCTCCATCACTCAACCAACGCTAACGGTAACATTACCTAGGTCCTTATTGATATTACAAGATTAACGTACCTGCAGTAAAAACCAAGCATGTCCGATAAACATCCTCAGATTTATTTCGGCTTCAAGAAGAAATGAGAATTACACTTCATGTGAACATCGTCCTGTCCTTATTAGATGTTCGCTGCGGTAAATTACAGTCCTTGTAGGAAGTGTCCATTGTTTTTCCCCAACCCACTTTTAACTTTCAACAAAATTACGTCTCACTGCAACGATGCGCCATCTAGTGGACAAACGACTACTTATCGCCAATACTGAAAATGCAGCCATGATGATGATGAATATTTATTTTGGCTTTCTTTTGATCCTACTGAATTTGTAATTATGTATCGGCCGTTCTAATACCGATAGTATGTGGGTGCCTGTGTGTGTGCATGTTTATATGTGTGCACCGCCATTTACAGGCCAATGAGTGTACAGTCACTAAATGTACACATAACCTAATTTTAGACCCCCCCATGGATGAAATTCTACGAAACTTGGCATACCCCCAGAGAGAATGCCAGGTCAATCATACACATAAAATTTGGTGCAGTTCTGAACATCTTAACTGAAGATAGGGGCGATTAAAGCAGAATAATATTGCATTTTCATTTTTTTTTACCGGGGGGTGCAAATCACAAATGAGTGATTATGAGCCAGGTTGATGTGGGCCCTTGAGACCAACATACCATAAAGAGAACTGTGTCTGCCCACAGAGAACTGTGTCTGCCCTACCCTCCTTTCGGGGTCCAGTCCAGCGGGGGCTGCAGATCAAAACGAAAAAATGACAGTTCCATGCTATCCATGTGGGGGGGGTACATGCCCACCAAGTTTTGTGTACCCGGTCTTTCAGTGTCCCGGGAATCCTTGTTGGTGTACGTCACTAAATGTACACATAAGTTATTTTACTGTAGGGCCCCATTGACCGAAAGTACACAAAACTTGGCATGCATTCGGAGGGTGTCATAATGATCCTACACTTTTAATTTCGTGCAGTTTTGACCTTGTCAGCCAGAGATATTGTGATGAAAACACCTAATTTTTTTGCTTTTTAATTTTTTTTAACTAGGTGGCGCTATACATGAAATAAGTGGTAATGGGATGGGTTGACATGCCCCTTAAGACCAACATACAAAAAAAAAGGTGGACCTCCTAGGCCCTACGGTTCTCGAGATATTCACAGAAAACTGTCTCCGACCACCTACAGGCCAGTTGGTGTATAATAACATAAATTAATTTATTGTGTGGCCCCCCCATGAACGGAATTCCACAAAACTTGGCGTGCATACAGAGGGTGTCATAATGATCCTACACTTCCAATTTCGTGCAGTTTTGACTATGTTAGGTCACAGATACCTTCAATTACACCACCTCATTTTTTACTTTTTTGTGTTTAACTAGGTGGCTATACATGAAATGAGTGGTTATGGAATGGGTTGACATGGCCCCTTGAGTACAAAAAAAAAATGGTCCTCCTAAACCCTACGGTTTTCGAGATATTCACAGAAAACTGTGTCTGCCCTACCCTCCTTTCGGGGGTCCAATTCAGCGGGGGGGCTACAGATCGAAACGAAAAACGATGGTTCCATGCTATCCATGTGGGGTATCGTGTACCCCGGTCTTTCAGTGTCCCGGGAATCATTGACGGAAATTTGGGCATGCGAAAAAGAAAAAAAAAAAAAAAAAATCTGACTAAACCTTTATGACCGCCCTTAAGCTTTGGGGTTTATAATAAAGAGAAAAATAGAATGAGAATTCTTTCATCAATTCAGTGGTGGTGTCTTTTTCTTAAAGGACATATTTATTGAAGTAATCTAAAAGTAATCCTAAAGTAATCAGATTACGTTACATGTTTTTGGTAATCCAACTGATTACGTTACTGATTACAAAAATTGCCATGTAATTTGTAGTCAGTAATGGATTACATTTCAAAGTAATCTGACCCAACCCTAAGCATTCATGACTGTTTCATGAGACATGACTCAACATTCATACCAAACCTTTCATGAATGTGGAAGACAGAAAGACGAGAGCTTGTCAAAATAAAAGTCCAACGCCGCATTGCCGCTTTTGGTCCAAACCTCTTACCTGATCACGTCACATCTGAGTCAATAGGCTACTCCAGTGCCAAAAAGACAAAAGAACATGGTCAAGCATATAATTTTTGTTTCATAAAAATGTTTTTGTTTTATGATGTAACCTTTGCAGATGATTTCTCATCTTTTGCTACTGGGAATGTCCCATTCCAGGTTACACAAATACGGGTCAGCTGAATGTAGGCTAGTTTACCTCCCAGTGTTAAAGGAACACGCCACCCAATGTCAGTAGTAATATATGTTCTTACCTTAACTTTCACGAGTTGAGTCATACCTCTCCCGTGTCGATACATGCACTCAAACGCTCTGGTGTGCGGCGCAAATGTGTTAGCATGTTGCTATGCTAGCGGGCTCAGACGTAGCCATAGAGGGAGAAAGATAGCAGTAATCAAAAACATCCATGTTTTCCCTACTTAAATACAGTTGCACGAGTAGTTGATAAAAATGTGTAAGGTCACACAACATGAAACGTGGTGATTTTCCAAGCGAATAAACAGGAGAACTACAATGTGTGGTGCAATAGCACTTGGGAGTACTTCGACCTAGCGTAGTAATATTAATTAAGTATTTAAAGCGATGGTAATAAGTAATTTCACCCTAGGGTCCTTTGCACCATGACCCTGAGCCAAACACCCTCCCAGAACCTGTTTTCCCTTGGTCGAACCCTGGTCGAGTAGCGCCGTCAAAAACTAATGAGTTTCTGCAGTCGTAATGGTACCAACTTTTATCTCGTAAATTACCCCACTAATAATGCCCTGAATGGTACGAAACTTCTACAGTAGTACAACTATGTTCTTTACTCATAAAACGAGGCATTGAAAAGTTTGTAAATACACCAGGAGTTTATTTAAATAACACTTGCATGATGGATGCTACTATACCGCTGCGTCGACGTTACTTCTGTGATTTGGGAAAAGCCCATAAAAGTCCTGGCAGGAAGCGATTACATCAACGTTTTTTGGTATATCCAGTTTTTAATATTTTAGTGTTTACAACTTAGTGTTAACTAATAATTGTTGCAAACTGGTACTACGAACAAAATATTAGTGCATTCCTGGATCTACATGAAATATTTACAAAGGCTGGAGAGATTAAATTAATGGTATCCAGGTTACACAAATACGATGTTGGACTTTTATTTTGATAAGTTCTCGTCGTTTTGTCTTCCACATTCATTAAAGGTTTGGAATGAATGTTGAGTCATGTCTCATGAAACAGTCATGAATGCTTTATGTGCAGTTTATAACAGCTGCTATGAATGTGTCATGAACTCACCGGTCAAGTAAAGTGTTACCGAATTTTTTAATGTGTATTACAATTTTGAACTTAAATTGCCCTTGTGATTCTATACCATTGTTGCACAATGTAAAAAAAACATTTGGAAACACTTGACAGTATTGACAAGAGTGACATGACACTGTCATGAACACATAGATAGATAGATAGATAGATAGATACTTTATTGATCCCCAAGGGGAAATTCAAGTTCACTGTCATGACACATGAACCCTAACCGCAACCTCTAATCCTAACCCTAGCTCTAATCCTAACCCTAACTTGTTATGACAAAAACCGAATGACTCTTAATGACAGAAGCGTTATGTCATAAACGTTTATGAATTGTTTATGACACGTTCATGACAGTGTAATGTCACTATTACGTTGATACTGTCAAGTAAAGTGTAACCAAACATTTCAGAGGAGGGTCAAAAAAAGTATCAATAAAATATCCCCAAAAGAACCAATAAAGTTATTTTTATCATAAAAATCTGTGCAGTAGGGTTAGGTTAAGTTAGCTATCTAAATAATAAACTAAGTTAGCACCTTGAACAACAGCCAAACTTATATTACCTCATGACTTAGGTCAATTAACGCTGTTAAACACTTTGGCCTGCAGAGAAGGCCTTGCAGGCCACTGCTTGCTATTACTGTATGTCATCAGAGTTTACCACAAAGAGGAACATAATTATTGTGGAGGGTGTGGCTCACTGCAATACTGATCTCTCGCCAGGGAGCTGGTTTTTATATCCTCCACCTTGCAATATGGTCATGATGCGATTTTGATGTGATATATGTGCCACTCTTATCATTGCTCTGTATCAACTGTAACAGTTTTTAAAAGTTAACAAATCGTCAGGCAAAACAAAATCTCCCCAGAGATTTTCTATCAAATTGAGACAGACCACCTGGAGGTAAAATACTTTCCATGACAATGAGACATATACCATGAACTTAACCCATAAACCTGGGAAACTTGGGATTTGTGGACTTACAGGGACTTAGTGTCTGCACCAACCAGAACCGATCTACACCTGATTAAATGGCAGACTCAAGGCCATTTAAGATTTCCATTTAATTGTCATTATAGGAACATAGAATCTAAAATATACATGTACACAAGTACACAATGTACTGATTTATCAACTTTAGTTGTATTTTGGTGTTTCAGAGACATCTAAAGTCATGCTAAGAATGCTTAGTATGAGTACTATGAACCCAGCTTCACGGCTTGGAGATAACCATTATAGCTAGCTCACTATCATTAATGTAACTTTATTAGTGCTAACTCTTCTGACGTCTGACTGTCCAAGCTCCCGCACTGATTTAAAGGCAGCAAGTGCGTCAAGAAAGGTTCCGCCTTTGACCACGTTAATGGTCGATCGTAAAGTAGGATTTTGGGGTGGCACCTGGGGTCGAATCGAATCTCAGGGGTGGCATGTGCCACCCCAAGCAACCCCTCTGGCTCCGCCCCGGCTAACTGACTAGTCATTACAGGTTAATGTTACCTATGTTCCAAAAGAAGCAAATTATAATACTGTCAGGAAAAGGGTGACCACAATATAAAAAGTAATCCTTGGGTATTGGACAAGAAAATCAGCTCATGTGGGGTAAACACAGATTTACTGGACCTGTTTGCATTTGCAACTGAGGTGTGGCCCTACTTGTTGCCTAGTTCAGCAATACTTAGAGGCTAATGAGATAACGTGAGCCTGTTGACTGACTTAAGTCTGAAGAAGAGCCACAAACTCGAAATGTCACATGATAAAAAAAGATTATGAATGGGGAACTATCTGGTGTGTGGATCTCTTTTCCTCTAGTGAGATAATGGATGTATAAAACTGATTAATTTTACATTAAAACAAAAAACAGCACATTTGGCTGTATCCACACAAAGAAAATCTACAAAACTGATTCATTGGTAAATTGTTCTATGAAAAACGTAATTTATCTTTTGCAATTCCCCTGACAATTATCATACTTTGGAAAAACATCAAGACCATTAAGAACAAGACTGAGTGAAGATAAATCAACCATTCATAGGAGAGATATAACTTCACCAGTAGCAAGACATTTTATAGAAATGAACCACACTCTAGAAGATCTTAAATGCACTGGCATAGAACACGTACATAGATCCCGCAGGCAGGGGCATCGGACTGGGGGTAAAACCACTACTGATTATAGGGGCCCAAGGGGAGAGAGGGCCCTTGAAAGGTTGAAAAAATCTTGTGCTATTCTGTCAGGAAAAGGGAGATATAGACAGGAAACTTCTTCAAAGGAAGGCGTTCTAGATGTAATCATCTGCGATCTATGTCTCCAAGTGGAATGAATGAAGATTTTGACTTGTCATCATTTCTTTGAGAATGTATTTTTTTTATGTAACCTACACACTTTTGCTATGCCTTTATCATTGTCTGGCCATTTAATGTACTGTATGTTGTGTTGTGAACATTGGAGACACCAAAGCCCTCGACTGATGAATGGCCTGTGAGGCCCGATCGTCAGAGCACTCGTTCATCCTGTGCAGCGCTGTAGACAGGCTACGGGTGTCATCAATTGAGACAACTTGCCTTATTAAGAATAGGAAGTGGTAAGGGATTACGCACACTGACGAAGGCCGCAATGCCGAAATGTTTGTTACCCCTGCTGCTAAATGTGAAAATAAATCAGCAAAAATAAACTATTTTAGAGTGCGACCATTTTTTTATTTTTCTATACATTAAAAACCAATAAAATAAATATGGTGGCAACATCATTTTAATGGAGTACATTGTACTAGCAATAACAAAATTATAATCTCTTTGTCATGAAAAAATAATATATACATAAATTCCACAAAATTCAAATTTTGCATGACATTGTGACTGACACATGCAGGACAACACATTAAAATTATGCATAACACGAATTTTGTCTGAAAACCTCTTTTGCACTAGATGACAAAAAGCCATGTGTAACACCAGGTACTGCATGCATCACACTCGATTCAAAGTTCAGACATCCCATCCAAAAATGTTTGCTCATAGAACAAACTACTGTTAATACAAAAAATTCCACAAACAGTCTGCTCTTAGTGCACATGGTGTCATTATGCAACACTCCTATTACACACCAATATGCAGCACATTGAGTTGACAAGGACTTAACAAATATGACACCAAATATCCACCAGATCCAAATATATCATTTGGATCTGACCTTCTGAGGTATGTAAGGACATGTAATGGCACACTGAAATGAGTCAGTTGCAGCACCCCCTATGGATTTTTGCAGTGTCCTCTATGTACAAAGGTTCACAAATTGTGATGTGTGTCCATAGAAGTGTACCGGTGGACAAGTGGGCAAGAAATCACCGAACAAAAATCGGTGGAACAGGACTCTGTCCAAAACTGTATGACCAAGCTACGTTATTGTTAGCTGTTGTCAGAGTAAAACAGAAAGACTTCAATTAGAAAAACAGTTTCTGTAAAGTGCGTAAAATGCTGCCCCCCTTCAGTTTAATCTTCATCATGAAGAGGTCGACGTAGAGGATGTGGCCCAACACTGTGGAGGCACAGATCAGCCCGCCATGCAGGGCACCTGCAATACCACAGCTGAACACGTCCTGACCTGAAACACACACAAATAGTTTAAAGCACCAATGCAAATACATAGAGATACAGACAAAAGGGAGATTTTTCACACACTCACACACAGACAGATCCATTTTCATGAATACAGACAGACTCACAATGACATTCCCTTACCTGTGATGTAGAGGTTTTTGACAGGTGTGTCACAGCGGTTCTTGGCCATTAACACTGGGTCAAAGCGTTCTAGGGTGTGCTCGCCAGAGTACGGGGCCCCCCTGAATGCTCTCAGGTAGTGCTCATTGGAGAGTGGTGTGGCTATCTCCTGGTACACCACCTGAACGGGGTGACAGACAGAAACACAGAAATGGGAATGATAATTATTCTTTATGGTTGTGATGTTGACCTGGAAAAAAACTCTTCATGAAAGTAGGATGAAAAGAAATGCCCAATGTGAAGGATGGTGAATATACTGTATCTGTTCTATCTATTGTGTCCACCAAGTGATCTACTGATCATTGGAGCTCTTGTCTTGTTAAAAGTCATGTTAAAATTTCTTCCATAACTCGCAGAACCAAAATTTGTATTTTCAGTTTCCTACTTCATGGTTTGTAAAGACTGTGTACTTGCCATGCATCCCCCTGCTCACCTTGTCTTTGATCTTAGGGAAATGCTCACCCAGGCCCAGTTAAAGAGGTGGTCAGCGAATCTGTTCTTGTACTCTGTGTGTAGTCGCTCTCCTCTCTTCCTAACCGTTGAGTCCTTCCACTCCTCGAACCACTCGTAGTTCACCATGGTCAGGACAGTCATGCAGGATTTACCTACCAAGATAAGCAGGACAGTTGGCATCACAAGAATGTGGAAGCTTGTATTAGATGCAAATCAAATTTATTTCAGCAATGGGTGAATATGTTCTGGGCAGTCTCACCTGGGTGTCTGATCTGTGAGGAGGTGTCTTTGGCAGATGGGAAGGTGATGAACACCATGGGAACATTGTCAGGGGCCTCATCTTTGCTCATAGCAAAGAATTTATCCATCCTGAGACAAAGTTCAATACAGGTCAATCTAGTTTCATTTTGTTCATTCTGGTTCAATTCAATTCCTGTTAATTTCTTTACATTCAATTTGTGTGACAAATTAAAGCTCAAGTCTGTCGATGAAATGAGCACATTTTGGTTCAATCTCTTCCATTCTTTATTTTCTTTACATTCTTTTTTTTTCTGGTGGCTTCACTTTTGACATAAGTGTCCACACTTTTCTAATCACTGGTCAAGGTACTCACGATTTGTCTATGTCGTTTTCCTTGAAGAGCCATAAAGTGGTTGGCGTGATGTCGAGCTCTTCAGCAGTGGCATCGAAACCACAGAAGAGGAGCACGCAAGCTTTGCCAGGTTTCATCATTTGGGCACGCGTCTGGATATCTGCAGAAGAAATAAATAATTCCTGTTCACTTTGTTTCAAAAAATAGATGTTTTTATTCAAGATTAACTTTGTTGTCCTACAGTGTGGGAAATGTGTCTTGGACTGCCACTCATTCTGCAGTTGTGTGTCTATACAGAAATCTTCTAAATACAAACATGTGTATAACATGTACAACTAGTGGTCCATCCGCCTTTCCTTGTCATGTTTTTGTGTTAGAGTCAGTAATTGGTGTGGTACAATGTCAAGAAGGAATAAATAATACTGAATGATGGTTGTGTCTATGGTCTTCCCTAGTTGTTTCTTGTGTAAGTTGACATGACTCACCATGTTTCATCTGAATCTGAGGAGGCAGCAAGTACTTGAAGGTGTTGAAGAGGCCACAGTTGGAGATTACGATGGGTGCTTTCACCTCCACTACCTCTTGGCCCTTCCTCACTGCCACACCTTGACATTCACATAAGATCATAAGAAAACATGTTAGATAAACAAATAATTGACTTTCAGTGAGTCATAAGAGAACAAGTCACTAGAGAAAGCCCTGAGTGATCTATTTTAAAGTAGATCTTTCAATCCAGACCAGTACTCACCACAGGCAGCCCATCTTTATCCAACAGGATTCGAAAGTGACGGAGCTCTCACCAGCACTTCACCGCCATACTTGCGGATGGTGTTGCTGATGTGGTAGGGGATCTCACTGGCGCCCCCTCTAGGATAGTAGGCTCCACGCTTGTAGTGGTGGATGAGGAGGGCATTCATGAAGAGGCTACAGTCTCTAGGGGCGATCACCTATGGGTGAAGGGAGAGAAGGAGGGAGAGATGAGATCAAAGGTTATTAGCCTTGAAGAGCCAAATGTGAAAATAACTATAATGAAGATGATCTGCTGCTTCTGCTGACCATAGTAGAGTAGGGAGATAACCTGGAGACACTCACCAATGAAGAGGTAGTTGAACATGAGCTGGAGGTCCTTGTTATTGGTCAGCTGGTCAGCCCAGGTGGTGACGCCGGTGGTGGCCAGACGGAAGACGGAGGAGCAGCGGTCAGCGATGCCGGACTTGAGAAAGAAGAGGGCCAGCCAGCTTAGGGATGAGCTTCAGGAGGCCCAGGTAGAAGGTCTTCCTGGCTGAGACCTACAACATCAATAACAACAAGTATAATAAGTAAAAACTTACATTGCCTTCAATATGTATGCACTATACACTTTTTAAGTGCATTACAATCCAACTGCTCCTCCCTGACTGCAGTGTCCTCCATGTCATACCTTCATGACTCTGAAGAACTCTTCAACAGCCTTGGTGTCGTCTGGGAACTGCTTCTTCATGTTGGCCTCCATCTCGGTCTTCCCAGTATAGAAGCTATACTCACGGTGCTCCTCTCCCTGACCAATGTGGATATTGTCAAAGTGCTGGGGCAGGGTCACAAATTCCAGCTGACCTTCTGTGATTTGGTCAAAGGCGATTCGCATCAGGCTGTTCTCATGCAGCTGACCGACGTAGTGAAGGCCTACACACACACACACACACACACACACACACACATAAACACACACATGAGTATGTCGTAAGAGCACAGAGAAAGAAGTGTGGAAAGCGTGTAGTACCCAAAGACAGCCAGAGGGTGGCAGCAGGTGACCTGATTGACTGACTAACCCACACTAGTGGAGGTGTGCCTAAAGGGGATTCCCTGCACTCTATCACAGGACTACCACCATCTCCTTTCAACTGGTGAGTGACCTTCTTCCTCTGATCATACACTGTTCCTATTTAATGAGTTGTTGAAATTAATTAATTATTCATTAAACTCATGACCATGTCTGACTAGTGAGGAAGTTTAAGTGGCCACACACTACATGGTCGTACACGTCGATTGGACTATTGATTCTATAGCTGCAACCCCACTGGATGTTTAGATGTTTAGCTATCCATAATGTGTTCATATAGTGCATGTACAATTTAGATTAGCAGCCCATTAGTAGTAGGCCTACTCACCAACATCAAATTCAAAGCCTTTCTCCGTGAAGGTGTGGCAGCATCCACCAGCATTGTCATGTTGCTCTAGAACCAGCACCCTCTTCCCCTTTTTGGCCATACAAGCAGCCGTAGTCAGGCCTCCGAGACCGCTGCCGATGATGATGGCATCCAGGTTCTCAGGGATTCTCTCCCTACTGAAACCTACACGGAGGGAGACAAATATGTAATTGTAGTTGGCCTTGCAGATGTCTGACATTATGATGATAAATAGTATGACTTCACAACCAGTTTGAGTCTCGCTATTTTTACAGCTGTGTTTTCTGACATCAGAAAGCAATACAAGAAGGGAATTAATTGCCAGGAAGACCAAAACCTTGTCACAGCTACTTCACAATCTATCTCTAACATAATACATATGAGATAAACACATTTCCAGTATTCAGTCACACAAAGTAACAAATTCATACAATCCCACACAATCATGCACTAGCACAAACTACAAATATACATATTCAGTAAACACGTATGGTTTTCAAATGGTAATTTAAACATGGCACATAAATAGGACATTTTTGGGGATTTGACCTCTCACCTTTCTTCAGCACCTTGTTCCTCTTCTTCTGGTCCACTTCTAGTGGTTCTGTGGGCCGCAGTGACTCCAGAGAGAACGGGCTGGGCTTCAGAAACAGGTACCAGTAGGTTCCCCCAGTACAGGCCAAGGAACCAGACACCAGAAACAGCAGCAGCTTCATGATGAGGGTCAAGCTTCTGATCCAGAGACCCACATAGCAGACCAGTGACACACAGCAGAAGCCTCCAAGAGCTGAAAAAGAGATGAAGAACAGTTCAGAAAAAGAGGAACTACTGTCAGATTTCATTTGACTTGCTGCAGTAAGCAAATAGAGAGGTTGAAGAAACAGCAGTGATGAGAATAAAAAATATTTCACTAAGAGACAGAATGTTAACGAGGATGTTTTTATCATGCTTTTTCGCCAACTAGAGATTTGTGCTGTCTTATTCATTTATACAGCACCAATAACAGTGTCTAAAGCAGCTGAGGAATAGCAGTAAAAAGATTAGATATTGCCAACACTCCCTTAAACAAATTCTCTAGAAACAAAACACAATTGGTCAATTATGCTTATGTCATGTTTTCCAACATAATAGCAGGTTGTTACAGCAGTAAAAATACAACCTTATAGTAAGTGACGGTAGGCTATCCTTAATGGTGATGAAAAAATCTACTTAATATGAAATACAGTAGAAAATGATTTTAAGCCTTGTGCAGCTTTGTTTTCATCAAATAGCCACTTTGCCTGGTAGGCCACACTTAATCCTACCTGTATTAACGGATTTGTGGGATTTCAGTAATCAGGTTATTTACATAATCTTTCGGACCGACCACATATGACTGTAAATTACAGTAAGAATTACATAATAGTACGTCAGCTAATATGGCTGTGGCGACCTATTACATTATATCATCCGCCTTATGGCTATTGGTGCTAGTCTGAGCCAGAAGGAAGATGAAAAGGGTGAAAAGGTTTCTCTCTCTTTGTCTTTGTGTGTGCTTGCCTCTTGTGATTGCAGTTTACAGACTTACAGACAAACAGTAGTAGCCTGGAACCAATCACAACTGCTTATCCAGTATGGGGCAAGCTTTATACGATTATAAACAGAGGAGCTCCTTTGAAGTACTTTTGTACACATCCAATGACAGTGCTTATGGTGTCAATATTAAATGGCACATACATGTATTTCCTTTGAAAATAAACTACTTTTAAAACCTTTGTTGACAAGAAAGATGTTTTAGCAGTGCTTTCAAAAGAGTTTAATGCACCATCTAAAAGTGTTTAAGTTTAAGTTAATGCTTGTTACGGTTCTTGGAAATTGAAAATGAACTATGCACAAAACAACAGTGCTTTATTCTGTGATTTACCAAAAGACAGTAAGGCCCGTACGGTTTGTACGCTATACTAACGACTATGTGCATTAACTAGAATCTCGTCTTTTTTCAGGAAGGCCTGTGAAAAGCTAGTCACTGCTAGTCAACCCTTCTCGAGATAAAGACATGAGTTTTTCTTTTTCTCTCTCATTCCCTCTCTGTCATGACACATAATGTGCAGTTGCAGATATAAACGTATGGGTCACTCACCTTTCAGCAGCAGCCTGTTCCTCTTCTCCTGGTCCGGTTCTAGTGACTCTTTGGGCCGTAGTGACTCCAGAGAGAACAGGCTCGGCTTCCCAAACAGGTACCAGTAGGTTCCCCCGGCACAGGCCAAGGACCACGCCACAAACATCAGCAGCCACATGATGAGAGTCAAGCCTCTGGTCCAGAGATCCACACAACACAGCAGACCAGTGACAAGCAGTAAAAGCTTCTAAGAGCTGAGAGAGAGAGAGAAAGAGAGAGAACGAGGGAGTGCGAGAGAGAGAAAGAGAGAGATGCTGCAAAGTTCAGCGAAGAGGGTTTACTGTTGAATAGCAGTGAGGAAAAGTACTGCTAGCTTCATTAGTATTGCTTCTCTGCCTTCCTGTCTGAGAGAGACTGACAGTGGCTGCCTTTTATACCAACCTCATCCACTCTGGGTCGTGTGGGAGCGGCTTGTGCACTTACATTATTTGATACAGCACCAGAACCAACAAACAATGACCAGTGTAGAACATTGATCAGGTCAGATTAGCTAAATAATCTGGGGGGGTCAGACATTAGTCCTCTTAGTCATGAGCCAGTCTTGGCCCCATAGAACGCCATGTGGCAGACCTCTGGTTCACAGTGTGATGATGTTGTTTGGTCATATTGCATGATACCCAACAGGCTTGCAGTTCCAGAAGGTCAGGTGACAAAACAGTTATATAATGACAAAGTAGGCTATGTTCCACCTGCCCTCCAAAGGAACAAAAAACTGCAAGAGCTCTTTTCCAAAAAGCTATGAATTCATTTTTGAAAACATTAATGAGATATGTTATTTAATTGTGTAATAATAACAATAAAAATAATACATTTTATGTAAAGGCGCCTTTCTTGGTACTCAAGGACACCATACAGGGATACATTTAACATTTAAAAAGCAGCAGAAAATAATAATAAAAAATACAAACAATATTTCAGGTAATATTAATAAAAGTGCAGTTGTGGTGTTTTGATTGAGTAAACATAAATCAAATAATCATAGCCCAATTAAAGTTCCAGTGAAATAACTTGGAAAACAAAATTATATATTATGGTTGCTGAGTGACATTCGAATGAGTCGACGGTCATATTCAAAATTAAGAGACCACTGCAAATTTGAATATGTACCATCAACTCATTCAAATGTCACTCCGCAACCATATCACATCATACCACATCATAAAAATGTGCAGTGATCTCGTAATTGTTTCTAGAGCTGTATATAGTAATCAGCATTACATCTGTTGAGTCTTTGGAAGAACATTTGCTGATGCAGAATTATGACCTAGGCCACTAGACTGTATGACTAAAGTGGATGCCAACAAACTGCAGAAGTAGGCCATGTCATGGACCAAAAGGACAAAAGACTTGGTTGTTCTTATTGCCTTAGACCATGGTCGGCAACCCGCGGCTCCAGAACCGCATGCGACTCTTTGATCCCCCTGATGCGGCTCAGCTTTTGAAAATAATTAATGAGTATTTAATTAAAATGTATTTTATTTTATTTTAGTTCATTTTCAAAATGTAATATTGTAGGTCTATCTGAGTAATTTAGCCTATTTAACTTTCCACCTCACTTGACTCCGTAACCGTAGCCTGCACAATATTGTTACATTCGCGGTTTGTTGCCAAGTCAATATCAAACAAAATCACCGATTTCCCTCCATTTCAGTCAACGAGAACACTTTGTTATTATGACCGCCCGAGCTTGCCGGGCGGTCATATAGGTTTAGTCAATTTTTTTTTTTTCTTTTCTTTTTCATGCCCAAATTTCCGTCCAATGATTCCCGGACACTGAAAGACCGGGGTACCACGAACTTGGTGGACATGTAACCCCACATGGATAGCAAGGAACCATTGTTTTTCGTTTTGATCTGTAGCCCCCGCTGAATTGGACCCCCCGAAGGAGGGTAGGGCAGACACAGTTTTCTGTGAATATCTCGAAAACCGTAGGGTTTAGAAGGACCATTTTTTTTTTTATATGTTGATCTCAAGGGGCCATGTCAACCCATTCCATAACCACTCATTTCATGTATAGCGCCACCTAGTTAAACACAAAAAAAGTAAAAATGAGGTGGTGTAATTGAAGGTATCTGTGACCTAACATAGTCAAAACTGCACGAAATTGGAAGTGTAGGATCATTATGACACCCTCTGTATGCACGCCAAGTTTTGTGGAATTCCGTTCATGGGGGCCACACAATAAATTAATTTATGTTACTATACACCAACTGGCCTGTAGGTGGCGGAGACAGTTTTCTATGAATATCTCGAGAACCGTAGGGCCTAGGAGGTCCACCTTTTTTGTATGTTGGTCTTAAGGGGGCATGTCAACCCAACCCATTACCACTTATTTCATGTATAGCGCCACCTAGTTAAAAAATTAAAAAGCAAAAAATTAGGTGTTTTCATCTCAATATCTCTGGCTGACAAGGTCAAAACTGCACGAAATTAAAAGTGTAGGATCATTATGACACCCTCTGAATGCATGCCAAGTTTTGTGTACTTTCGTTCATGGGGGCCTTACAATAAAATAATTTATGTGTACATTTAGTGACGTACACCAACAAAGGATTCCCCGACACTGAAAGACCGGGTACACAAAACTTGGTGAGCATGTACCCCACATGGATAGCATGGAACCGTCATTTTTTTCGTTTTCATCTGCAGCCCCCGCTGGACTGGACCCCCGAAAGGAGGGTAGGGCAGACACAGTTCTCTGTGAATCTTTTATGGCATGTTGGTCTCAAGGGCCCACATCAACCTGGCTCATAATCACTCATTTGTGATTTGCCCCGGTAAAAAAATGAAAATCAGTAGGATTAAAAAGAAAGCCAAAATAAATATTCATCATCATCATCATGGCTGCATTTTCAGTATTGGCGAAAGTAGTCGTTTGTCCACTAGATGGCGCATCGTTGCAGTGAGGCGTCATTTTGTTGGAAGTTAAAAGTGGGTTGGAAAAAACAATGGACACTTCCTACAAGGACTGTAATTTACATTGCCGGACATCTAATAAGGATAGGACGATGTTCACATGAAGTGTAATTCCCATTTCTTCTTGAAGCCGAAATAAATCTGAGGATGTTTATCGGACATGCTTGGTTTTACTGCAGGTACGTTAATCTTGTAATATCAATAAGGACCTAGGTCATGTTACCGTTAAGCGTTGGTTGAGTGATGGAGGCATTTGATTTATTGCATTTGTAGAAAACTATAAATGCGGTTATACCAAGCAAATGTATAGCAGCACTGTTTGTATCTTTCGACTGTCATTTATTGCACATGCTACAAAATCATTCTGTGCAATGGAAGATTTACCAACGTTAAAACCGGTCTGATACAGTTTTGCCTATACATGCGTGAGACTGAGACGCCTGTTTATTTTGTTTTAAGTGCGTGCAGGGTGTGTGAGGGGAATCGATGTGCTTTGATTACAGCTTGGTAGTTGTAGTCTGTGAAATTAAAAAGCACGCGTGTGTGAAGTATCCAAACAATGACACCTTCATTTCATTATGGCTGCTTTAGCAAAACACCTTAAGCTACTGTGTAGTGGGTCCCATTTAGAAGTGGCTACTTCATTCGCTTTCCTTGACTCATGGAGCTGCGTGAATGTTAACAACTTTTCGCCCGCGATATGACAGTTTAAGTCCGCTTTGATACTGTAAGGCGTAAGCCATTGGTTTCAAAGGAGATTTTATTTGTGTCGCCAGCATAGCCTATTGACAATTTATGTTGTCAATAGGCCTACCTTATAATCCTACCTGTAGCTTAGGGAAGCTAACAACTTTCTATTAGGATCTAGTTTGTTAGTTACCGTTTTGTCATAACTCCCTGATGCATTTTTGCATTTAGAATAGCCAGAGCGTGTATATCTCAATCGAAAAATTAAACAATATCGGTTGCCTATGGACTAGGCTGGGTGAACCCAGCCTGATCTGCCCGCTATTTATTTTTTGATTTCTTAAAAGATTGAGCTTGGTCTGATGAAAGCCAGACTAGCCATGGACCTCAGTTAAACAATGCAAGGGAACATGAATCAGCCTATATTTGCACTAACAATAACGGACAAAAGCTCTTCAACTTTGGCCCGTTAAAATGTGTATGAACAGTCTAGCGACGCATTTCATCAAGGCCCATTTGGACATGTCAGTTATTTGCACCACTGGTTAGATGTAAAACAGCATTTCGTTTCAGACTAGGCTACTGTTACTTAATTTGTGCATTAACAATAACGTTTCAGACTACTGTTACTTAATTTGTGCATTGACAATAAAGTATTACATGAACTAAAGATGACTAAAATCTTATGTAGAAGAAGAAAAAAAAAAAAAAAATCCATCCATCCAAAAATGACCTTTGTTTTTGATAGCTGTTGAAAACGGCATGGAACTGACAGAGATGTTTTTGTTTATAAATACATAAAAAATAAATAAATAAATAACATTATGCTGATACCTTTTGCTTTTCCCAAATATAATGTAGCCTACAGGTGTAAGTGACCTTTCATCATTCCAGTTGCAATGGATGAACTGTGATGAACTGCCCTACTTGTGATTGTTTAGAGATTTTAAAGGTTTTATAACAATTCTACATCTTCTTTGGCTATTCTACAATCTATTCACCTTTTCAGCACCAGTAGGGTACTTTCTGTGCAGCCGCACACACACACTCAGGCATGCCAAACAAGCATACACAAAAGTTTCAAGAGTGGGGGATGGAGTAAAATATGGAGACAAATTGAAGTGTGATTTATTTTCGCGGAACGGATGTACAGGACTGAGCGGCGGTCATATTTTGTACCGCTATGCGGTACATCTAGTTGTTGATGTGTGCGCTTGCTGTAGGCTAGATAAGGAAAATGTCAAAAAGGAAACGTCAGCGACCACAGCTTGCGAGCGCGAAAGAAGCGGGCTGAAATGGGAAAGTTTCCATCCGAAATGGATGATTCTGAAAACGCGAAATGAACTGCCCTTTATATCGCACACTGGAACGAGTTAGTATTGCTGTGTTAACCCTATTCGGTTCCACTTGCATATGAGAAATCTCTCACAAATGAAAAATATAAAGACAAACCTGCGCTCACGTTTAAGGGCAGTTTTGCACAAAACTGTCACATCCATAACCCCAACACAATGCCATGGTATTTAGCAGAGGTGGAAAGTAACGAAATACATTTACTCACGTTACTGTATTGAGTATTTTTTGTGTGTATTTTGTATTTTTTAAGTAGTTTATAAAATCGGTATTTTAAATTTTACTTGATTACATTTTGAGTGAAGTATTGTACTTCGCTACATCAAAAATCCCATCAGTCTTAAAAAAAGTTAAGACTGACGAAAATGGAAAGGGAGAGAAAAAAATCGCTTAAACCAAAAGATTGTTAATCTTTGCCAATAAACCAAACTAGCCTATTGATAATGACCAGCATGTAGCCTACAACAGGACATGAATCAAGCTGGCTTACATGCAGTCTTTCTGAAAGTGATGGAGCTGGATCACGAGATGCATCAGATTAGCCTAACCTATGAAAGTGTATTTTCCGCTATTCCAATCGGTTGTCTCAGTTCATTTTAGCACTAATGATTGCGGAGATATTTAAGCAAACACCATGGGATTTCGTGTTTTGACGTTTGTGCTCACCTTTCTTTGGAAAGAAGTTTATTAGCAGTTGTTGTTTCCCCTCATTTTGATGTCTCTCTTTTTCCTGTTTTGGCCTTTGTTTTTAGTAACCTGACTTGGCTTTCTTGGAGAAAGACATTGCACCAGCAGCACAACAATTAGCGGTCCACTACTAGCGATGCTCAACTAAATTAACAAAAGATAGACGACCTTATGAATCGTGCAGGCGGACTAAACCATTTAGCTCTTTAGCAAGGGAGAGTGTAGTGACCTTACACAGTTTTCACTATCTTTTGTATACAAAATCCAGTCAGTCAAACTTTAAATTTCGTCTGACATTCATTTTGACATTTAATTTGGAAGTTAAAATATTCAGGTAAAATAAATATATGGTGGAAATAAGTATTGAGCGGCTTTTTTTTTTTTTTCAGTAACTAGCCTAAACTTCCAGCGAAGTCTATTCGAAATTTTCACCAAACATTATGTTAACACACATATAAAAAAATCCAAACATAAGAGTTTTGTGTATTAAAGTGGAATGACACAGGAAAAAGTATTGAACGTGCCTACTGAAATTTCTTCAATACTTTGTGGAAAAGCCTTTGTTTGTAAAGACAGCTTCAAGACATTTCCTATATGACAAAACTTATTAGTCGCAGTATCAGGTGTGATTTTTTGGCCCATTGTTCTAAACAGATTCCAGGGGTCCCTCTTGTGAATCCTGATCTTTAGTTACTTCCAGAACTATTTGCTATTACTATTGGCTGCCTTCAAGTCTTTCTGGAGCTTTCTCCCTAGTGGTCCTTGGCTCTTGGAATTGACTATCCTTCTGACTCCTTGGTCAGAAATATTCGAGGGAGATCCTGTGCATGGCGGTTGATGATGATGCAGTGATGTTTCTTCCACTTGCAGATAATGGCTCCCATGCTGCTTACTGGAAGATTCTGATGTTTTGAAATGTATCTGTAACCAATTTCATTGATGTTTTGCAACAATAAGGTTGCAAAGGTCTTGGGAGAGCTTTTTGCTTTTATCCATCATGAAATGTTTCTTGTGTGACACCTTGGTAATGAAAAACCTAGCCCATTAATATGTAGGCTACTAACCAAGCTTATATTAATTTGCACAGATAGAAAGGATAACTACTCTCTATACAGATTCCAGCTCGTTCCTTCCCTTTCCTTGCCTTAGTGCTTTTTTCTTAGCGTGTTCAATACTTTTTCCCCTGTGTTATTCCACTTCATTACATGACTCTACTTATGGAGTTGTTTGGATTTTTTATGAGTGGATTACCTGAGTTATTACTAATGCCTGGTGAAAATGTTGTGCCCCCTGTATTCCACTTTTCACAGGCCCTCTCCTCCATTGGGGCCCTATACTTCCACTTTCCCCCAGTCTCACGCCTTTAAAACAGAACCTTCTGCCCGTTTCCAAATATAAAAAAAACTCTGCAACTCAATATTGGCCTGCCTGCCTCAGCTGCCTGTGAGGGGCTTTTCAGTTGTGCTGGATTACTGTTCACTGCAAAGCGACCCAAGGATGAGTGCAACTAACTTTGAAAATCAACTACTGCTCAAACTTAAAGGAGAACTCCGGTGATTTTTCACATAAATCTCCATTTCTCAATGTCCTTTTCAGGCAAGTACCTCCACTCGGCCCATATTGCAACACTTTTTGGGCACTTATCGTTGCATCTATTTCAGCAGAAATGCGTGTCGCGTGGGCTTCCGCGACACCAATCTTGCTCCAGCAGCGAGATCACAACAGATGATTGGCACGATGTCTTCACAGCACACCACATGATTGGCTCAATGTATTTTACAACACACCACATGATTGGCTTAATGTGTTCACATGTCGACGCTTTGCGCGGAAGGGTTGTGATATGTGTAGACATATGATGTGTAGACAACTGCCATATTGGTGTTACATATTAACCCCATACATTACTATGGAGGATTTTTTTGAGTGCTGTATCTCCTCATTAGAAAGTCTTTGGTAAAACTGGTTGTTCTGGTACCCCAAAAAAAAAAAAACTAAGTAACTTTTTACTTAAAGTATATTTTAAATGAACTACTTTTACTTTTACTTGGGTACATTTTCAGATCGGTATTTTAACTTGTACTTGAGTAATATTTCATCAAGGTATTGGTACTTTTACTTGAGTACAATATTTTCGTACTTTTTCCACCTCTGTGTATTGGCCACCACCGTAGGCTATATTAACCTCATAGCTGAAGAAAAATTAATATATAAACCTTGGTTTAGGCCAGTGGTTCTCAAACAGAGACATGTCAGGTGGGGTGCGATGTACAAGAGGACATTTTTTTTTTTGAGGTTATTTTTTAATAATGCCATTCTTTTTTGACACATCTGAGGTGTAGCCCTACTTGTTGCATAGTTCAGCAATACTTAATGAGATAACGTGAGTGTGTTGACTGACTTAAGTAACAAACTCAAAACGTCACACGATAAAAAAAGATTATGAATGGGGAACTATCTGGTGTGTGGATCTCTTTTCCTCTTGTGAGACAATGGATGTATAAAACTGATTCATTTTAAATTAATAAACACTAAAACATGACAACCATAAATATTGTGTCCACATCATTTTAATGGAGTACATTGTACTAGCAAAAACAAAATGATAACCTCTTTATCATGAAAACTCATGAAAAAATAATATATACATAAATTCCACAAAATGCACAAATTATGCATGACATTATGACTGACACATGCAGGACAACACATTAAAATTATGCATAACACGAATTATGTCTGAAAACCTCTTTTGCACTAGATGACAAAAGCCATGTGCAACACTAGGTACTGCATGCATCACACTCGATTCAAAGTTCAGACATCCCATCCAAACAATTTTGCTCATAAAAACAAACTACAGTTAATACAAAAAAAATCCACAAACAGTCTGCTCTCAGTGCAAATGGTGTCATTATTCACCTTATTCCGTGCGCAAACATGGGGGCGCTAGCTTTGCCCACATTGTCTCCGAACTTCCGATTGAGCAGTACATCCATTGCGATACATTGAGATAGCAGAGCTCTATCGAGATGACTGGCATCATATATTATGGGTCATCCTAAAGTTAGGAACGTTTATTTAGGATTTTGGTGACTTAAGACATTTCTGTTATGCAGCTTTCCTATCTAAAGTTAGGAAAAAACTGACTTTGGAGCGGCTGTTCTGTAAGTTAGCCTCTCTATCCCCTTCTGCCGTGTTATCCCAATGAAGCTAACTAGACGTAGCTAGCCGACCGGAAGTTTAAAGACAACGTGGAATTAAAAAAAATGGGCGGGGCTGAATAAGGTGAATACAACACTACTATTACACACCAGTATGCAGCACATTGAGTTGACAAGGACTTAACAATTATGCAAGTAGGTATCCAAGGTAGGAATATTATGTGAAGACACAAATATATTTGACAACAATTCTAAACGTCAACATTTACAGCAGACATGGACATGTCCTATCTCAATAATAAGTTCAAATATATTCGCAGGCGGTGATCATCTGGATCCGACCTTTTGAGGTGTGTAATTTACAGCGCCCCCTATGGATGGAATTGAACATCTAAAGCCTGTGATTGTGAATTGTATCAACTTCTGTGTACATCAAAAGATATTGGCACAAGCATGTCTTTGCATACTGAAATGAGTCAGTTGCAGTGTCTTCTGCATGCAAAGGTTCACAAAATTTGATGTGCGTCCATGAAAGTGTACCTGTGGCCAAGGAATCACCGAACAAAAATCGGTTGAAATGGACTTTGCCAAAAGCTGTATGACCAAGCTACGTTATTGCTAGCTGTGGTCATAATAAAACAGAAAGATTTTGATTAGAAAAATAATTTCTGTAAAGTGCGTAAAATGCTGCCCCCCTTCAGTTTAATCTTCATCATAAAGAGGTCGACGTAGAGGAGGTGGCCCAACACTGTGGAAGCACAGATCAGCCCGCCCCTGCAATACCACAGCTGAACACGTCCTGACCTGAAACACACATAAATAGTTTAAAGCACCAATGCAAATACATAGAGATACAGACAAAGCAAGATTTTGCACACAGACACACACACTTACATACAGACAGATCCACCACGTGAATACAGACAGACTCACAATGACACTCCCTTACCTGTGATGTAGAGGTTTTGACGCATGCGTCACAGCGGTTCTTGACCATTAACACTGGGTCAAAGTGTTCTAGGGTGTGCTCGCCAGAGTACGGGGCCCCCTGAATGCTCTCAGGTAGTGCTCATTGGAGAGTGGTGTGGCTATCTCCTGGTACACCACCTGAACGGGGTGACAGACAGAAACACAGAAATGTGATTGATAATTATTCTCTATGGTTGTGATGTTGACCTGCAAAAACAGCTTAGAAGGCAGTGTAACATTCAGATAGGAAGTGAAGATTAGTGAATTTACTCTGTTTATATTTTCCATTCTCCAATATAGTACTCATATATTGTGCTGTCCTCACTGCAGTGTATTAACTGAAGCTATCCAACAAGTTAAACTCTGATGCAATAACCAGGAGTCTGTTCTGTAGTTAACATTTCACTGTTGTTTACTTGAAGATCCAGCATTACATGGCAGAGTGAAAACTGCAACAAAATAAGTTTGACTGTTTTTAACATAAAGTTCAGCTTCACATGAAGTCTTTTTAACCTATTTATTACCTTCTCTTTCTACTATAAACTTAACTTAAACTATCAATAATTTAACTTAACAATGCATTTACTTACGACTTTGCTTCTAGCATCGTTCACAGAGAGGAATTATTTAAGTAGAAACCGTTTTCAGCAGATAGGAACTAAATGTGAAGTAACTGATGACAAGGCAGGAAGTGGTAAGGAAAATACAGGAAACGGTATCAAAATAAAAGGTCCTATTCTTTCTGAATGTGTCAATATAAAAAGTCTATACATATATCGCCCTAATGGCGACACACTCCCCGCCTGACCACTGTGAGGTCACTACACTAGGATAAACATTTAACTCAATCAAGAACTACATCAGAAACATCAGTCCTTACGGAGAAGCAAAACAGTTTCGGTCACTGGTCTAAGGTAAGTCTTTGATTGTCCTTGGTTTGCTGTCCTCAATTCCACCTTACGGACTCTTCCATCTGTTCCTGGAATAGCCTTTGTGACCACTGCCAAAGGCCAGTTGTTGCGGGCAGCTTGGTTGTCTTTGAGAAGGACGATGTCACCGTCTTGCAGGTTCTGGTGGGACCTTGTCCATTTCTTGCGGCTTTGTAGGGTTGACAGGTACGCTTGTCTCCAATGATTCCAGAACAAGTTGGATAGGGCTTGTACTTGTCTCCACTGCTTAGTGAGGAGGTCCCTGTCTGTGAAGTCACCTGGAGGTGGTGGGACCCCAACTTTCTGCGTTAACAGCATCGATGGTGTAAGGATGTATGGATTCTCTGGATCATTCGATACTGGAACTAGCGGTCTTGCATTCAGAATTGCGGTCACTTCCGCCATTAGTGTGCACAGAACTTCATGAGTTAGGCGAGTGCTGTGATCACGTAGCATTGAATCCAGGATTCTTCGGGCTACCCCAATGAGGCGCTCCCATGAACCCCCCATGTGTGAGGCATGAGGCGGGTTAAACACCCAGGAGCATCCTTGTTGGTGCAGGTACCTCTGCACCGTGCTGTCCGGTTGGTCTGCACTCAGCCCGAGTTCTTTACAGGCCCCAATGAAATTCGTGCCACAGTCTGACCTCAGTTGTTTGGCTGGTCCTCTTATGGCAAAGAAACGCCTCAACGCGTTTATGCAGCTTGAGGTGTCCATCGAGGTAATCACCTCAACGTGAACTGCTCTGGAGCTCATGCAGCAGAATAGTATGGCCCAGCACTTGCTCTCAGGTTGCGTCCCTCTGGTGCGTCTGGTGGAGACGTGCCAGGGTCCGAAAACATCTAGGCCTACGTATGTGAAGGGAGGGCAGGTTGTAAGGCGCTCTGCGGGCAAATCTGCCATTTGTTGTTCTTGCATCCGTCCTCTAAGTCTGCGACAGGTGATGCACTTGTGAATAGTTGAGTTCACAAGCCGCTTGCCTCCCAGGATCCAGAGTCCAGCAGCTCGTACAGCACCTTCTGTTAGATGACGGCCCTGATGCTTTACTTGGGCATGATGATATCTGGTAAGAAGCAAGGAAACGTGGTGTTCTTTTGGGAGAATGACAGGGTTCTTTTGTTCAATGGCCACATCCGCATTCTTCAGTCTGCCTCCAAGGCGGAGGAGGTCAGCCTGTAAGATCGGGTTGAGGGAGCGTAGGCAGCTGTTTAACGGAACTTGCTTTCCTCTCTCCAGAGCTTCAAATTCCTTCACAAACGTATTCCTCTGAACAGCTCTGATGATGACTTCTCTTGCTTGTGAAAGCTCATCAACTGAGTGAGGTAAGCCACAGCGATGCCATCCCTTACACTTGCCTGTCGGAGTCTTGAAGGATCTTGCTATATGAATCAGGAGTGCGATGGCTCGTTGGAGAGTGTCGAATGTGGAGAACCTTTCAAAGCGCTCTGTGCTGAGAACTTTCCCTTGCAGATCGGTGATGTAGCTCTTCACAACTGGACGGACCTCTGCATCGGGACTCGGTGAGACTAAGCTGAATGACTGAGCTAGGTCTGGCTGAATGGACAGCTTGCGCAGGAAGGTTGGTCCGTTGAACCACATCGTCTGTGTGAGGCGTGCTGCTGGAACCGACCGTGATGCCAGGTCAGCCGGATTGTCTTCGGTGTTCACGTAGTGCCATTGTTCAGGGATGGTAGATTGGCGTATACGCAGGACACGATTGTGGACGTACACATAGAACCGTCTGGACTGGTTGTAAATGTATCCAAGGACAACCTTGCTATCAGTGTAGAACTTGGTGGCGTCCAGCTTTAGATCTAATTCATCCTGAATCCGCTCAGCTATTTCCACTGCTAAGACTGCTGCACACAGTTCAAGTCTGGGAATGGTTGGATCTGATTGAGGAGCAAGTTTGGCCTTTGCCATGACAAATCCAACGCCTACTGTGTCTCCTTGATGGCTCTCAAGTAGGCCACGGCGCCAATGGCTTTCACAGATGCATCGCTAAAGACGTGGAGTTCTACTCGTTCAGCCTTGGTTGGACAGATGCCTGTGTACATCCTAGATATGTGAAAGTGCCTTAAGTCTTGAAGCGAGTTTCTCCAAGCCTCCCACTTGCGCGTAACTTATCTTCAGGCAATGGGGTGTCCCTCCGATGTCTCAGAATTCAACTCTCTGAGAAGGTCCCTGCCTTGGATCAGTAACTGGAGCCAGAAACCCTAAAAGGGTCAAAGACACTGTTCACCATGGAAAGAACCCCTCGACGGGTGAATGGTTTGGTGTCAGTTGACACAGAGAAGGTGAATGTGTATGCTTTTCCCACAGGAGCCCCAAGCTGCGTTGGGTGGGTGACTCATCTCCGCTGAGGTCTACATCCTTTTTGGCTTGTATGCAGTCCTCGCTTGGGAAGGCTTCCAAGACAGCCTGACTGTTTGAGGCAAATTTGTGGAGCCTCAGGTTAGACTCAGCAAGTGAGGCTTGAGTCCTATGGAGCAGCCTAATAGCCTCTGCATCAGTTGGGACAGAACAGAGGCCATCATCAACATAAAAGTGCCGTTCGACCTAAGTTGACTGTGTCTGCTCCATATTTCTCTCGCCATCTCTGATGGCTCTTCTGAGCCCATAGATTGCCACTGCAGGAGATGGGCTGTTTCCAAAAAACATGAACTTTCATTCTGTAGTCAATTACCTCGTTGGCTACGTTGTTGTCTTTGAACCATAGGAATCGCGAGGTAGTTTCTGTGCTTTTCGGCCACAAGGAAGCAATAGAACATTTGTTGAATGTCCGCCATCACAGCGACCTTGTCTTTTCGGAACCGCATGAGCACTCCTAGAAGGGTGTTGTTCAGATCCGGTCCTGTCAAGAGCACATTATTCAAGGAGATTCCAGACTGTTGGGCACTTGAATCAAACACAACCCTGATTTGATCGGGTTTCTGTGGGTGATACACTGCAAAGCTTGGTAAATACCAGCACTCTTCTTCTCTTAGCTCTGGTGCCACCTCAGCATGGTTGTTTTTCAGCAGTTTGTCCATGAATTCCAAGTATTGCTTTTGCATTTCTGGCTTTCTTCTGAATTGGCGTTGAGTGATTCAAACCGCTTTGAGTGCTTGCTCTCGCGGTTGTTGGGAAGCTGTTGCCTTGGTTGTCTGAACGGCAATGGAGCAACCCAGCTGTGTAAATGGTTTCTGTAGACTTCTTTGTCCATGATTTTTAGGAAAGTTTCATCTTCGATTGAAGGTGCTAGCTTATTATCCTGTTCAGTGCAGTCAAACACGTTTTGACCCAGACTGTCTTCCTTAGCTCTGGGTGGTAAGGTGCTGTCGTGAAGTTCCTCTTTAATGTGCAAATTGCTTGTGCATGGCTGAAAGAGTGAGGGCCGATGACAGTCAACCATGGTCGTCCGGAAAGAACTGACATTCGGCTTGTGCGTGTTCCCTAAGCAGACTTCTCCTACCAGCACCCAGCCCAAGTCAAGGCGCTGAGCGAAGGGTGCATTGGCAGGGCCATTTATTTGTTCCCGTACTTTGTGTGCTCTGATTGTATCTCTCCCTAGTAGCAGGAGGATCTCAGCTGTGGGGTCCAGCTCTGGGATGTGTTCTGCTACCTTTGACAGGTGAGGCTGATGAAGAGCGGCATTTGGTGTGGGAATTTCGGACCTATTGTCAGGTAAGTCATTACACTCAGTGAGTGGTGGTAAGGGGATTGTAACTTTTCCATTTAGGGACTCCACTAAAAAATCCGATGCCCTTCTGCCAGACGTTTCCACTACACCAGAACATGTTTTCAGTTGGTAAGGATATGGCTTAGTGTGAATGTCAAACTTGTCAAAGAAACTGGACTTGGCCAGCGAGCGGTTACTGTGGTCGCTCAACACGATGTAGGCCTTGATGGCTTCGTCTGGGTGGTCTTTCTGGTACACTCTTGCCAGGCATATCTTGGAGCACGACCGTCCGACTTGTCCTGTGCCGCATACTGCTGTGCAGCTTGAGCTAATCTCACTGGTGTCGTTTACCGCTTCTCCCTCCCCGCCATGCTGTGGCGAGGTCAGAGGAGTTGTAGGTAGCGGTGCTGGTCCCGGGTGCATAGCTGAGACATGTTGGGTGCTGTCACACTCAAAACACTTCACACCAGTGCAGTTCTTTGCCATATGGTTGGTGGAGCTACAGCACTTGAAGCAGATTCCGTTTTCTTTCAGAAATACCTTTCTGTCATCAAGGGTTTCGGCTCTGAAGGCTTTGCACTTCTTCAGTGGGTGGGGTTTTGCATGTAATGGGCAGATCTTACTTGGATCACTAGAGACATTTGCCTCTGCGGGAGTGACATTGATCTTGTGAACTGCAATGGGTTTCTGGGTTTTAGGAAAGGCACTTTCAGCTCTGACAGATGATGTTGTAGTTGTATTTAAAAGGGCAAAGCTGGGGTCATTTCTTTTCTTGGCCTCATAACATATGAATTTCGTGAAGTAATCGAACGGTGGGAACCGTCCTCTATTTTCTTCTTTATACTTAGAACCGACTGAGACCCATCTTTCCTGGAGTCCATAAGGCAGCTTTGTCACTATAGGCTCAATTCCACGCGTCGTGTCCAGGTAGGACAGGCCTGGTAAGTAGCCATCTTCCTTGGCACACTGCACTTCCATAAGCAGATCAGCCAGCTCTCGTAGCTTCAGATTTTCTTTGGCTGAGACTCTGGGAAATGCGTCCAGTCGGGTGAAGAGGGCCTTTTCAATCACCTCTGGGGCTGCATAACACTGTTGAAGACGTTCCCAGGCTTTCACCAGTGCTGTCTGTGGGCTTGCAATGTGCACTGCACGGAGGCGTTTCACCTGGTTGCTGGATTCTTTTCCAAGCCATCGTGTCATCAAATCCAATTCCTCAGTGGCTGTGAGACCAAGTCCTTGAGTGGCATTTTTGTATGACGACAGCCAAGCACGATAATTTTCAGGTTTATCGTCAAACTCGTACAAACTCGTATTCACTAGGTCACGCCGAGCTAAATATTGTGCCAGGTGTTCAGTTGCAAGCATACTTTGAGTATTTTTCGGCTGGGGGTTGAAGGATGGAGCCTCGATATTCAAGTCACTGATCTGTGAGGTGAGACTCTTGGGAATAACCCGGGGCCCTTCTCTGGTAAATGGATTCTGGCTGACTGAATGTTTGGCCGCTGGCGGTGAATAGTCCAAGTCAAAGTCTGTAAATTCCACATTGTTAGTGCTGTCATATAAAAACACAGGCGGCTGGTGGTGTGAAACAAAGGGGTTGTTCGGGCTATAACTGAGAGTGGCATAGGTGGTTGTTTGTTGGACAGGATTAGTGGAATGGAAGTGAGTTTGGATGTATTCACTTGTTCGTTCAAGTTTGCTTTGCTCTGTTGCGTTTGTTTCATCCAGCACAATACATTTTTTTCTCCCTGTAACTGCTGACTCCCAGACAGCTGCTACGGCTTCAGCTTCTGCTGCTTCACGGCAGATGGCTAGTGTTTCAATTTCAGTCTCTTTTTTAACTTTTTCTATCCTAGCTTTGGCTTCTTGCTCAGCATATTCGGCCAAGACTTGCAGCTGCTGCTTTTGCTCGTCGCGGAAATAAAGCACTGGTTGATGAGGTAGATGAATGAAAGCTGCTTCCACTTCTACTTGATTTATTAGATCTAGTTTCCATCTTGACTTGATGTTCAATGCTAACTTCTCAGTCTTTTCACTGTGCTGTCCTCACTGCAGTGTATTAACTGAAGCTATCCAACAAGTTAAACTCTGATGCAATAACCAGGAGTCTGTTCTGTAGTTAACATTTCACTGTTGTTTACTTGAAGATCCAGCATTACATGGCAGAGTGAAAACTGCAACAAAATAAGTTTGACTGTTTTTAACATAAAGTTCAGCTTCACATGAAGTCTTTTTAACCTATTTATTACCTTCTCTTTCTACTATAAACTTAACTTAAACTATCAATAATTTAACTTAACAATGCATTTACTTACGACTTTGCTTCTAGCATCGTTCACAGAGAGGAATTATTTAAGTAGAAACCGTTTTCAGCAGATAGGAACTAAATGTGAAGTAACTGATGACAAGGCAGGAAGTGGTAAGGAAAATACAGGAAACGGTATCAAAATAAAAGGTCCTATTCTTTCTGAATGTGTCAATATAAAAGTCTCTATACATATATCGCCCTAATGGCGACACATATATCATTGGAACTCAAATTCAGTTAGTAGTAGTATCGATACTAAAAAGGTATCACGATGCCTTCACGCAAAAAACGATACGATTTTCGACGTTTTTAGAATCGATACTTTATTAAAATAATAACGTTCTGTGTTTGTGTGAACTGCTGCTCTCACTGCTCCTTGCACGCATCTAGGCAAGTGGGCGTGTCAAGCAGGCAGCTCTGAGTGAGTGAGTGCGCAGCCTACGTCAACATAGTTCTTTGCCGACAGTCCTCGGCCTTGTGGATAAAACAAAAGGTGAAGTAAAATCTGCAACTATTTCGGATACATTGCGAATAGTGAAGGCAAGCCATCAGGTACACAGAGGCCCGTTTGTAAAATATGTTTCAAAGTCATTTAAAAGCAGTAGGCTACGCATGGAACTTGGCTAAACACCTCGCAGACATATCCCAACATTTTTAAAGAGTTCAAAAAACGACAGGTTAACGAATATGCTATAGAAAACACGACTACATGGTTAGTGCCAAGTTCTTCTCTTCTGTTTTAGTCTAGCCTAAGTGAAACGAGTATATGATTCTTTGAGATAAAGCGAACCTTCCTTCATCAATGCATTTTGACGAGACATAACAAGCTGTAATCATTTTGACGAGACATAACGAGCTGTAATCATAGGGTGCTAACGTGATGAAAGCGCAATGTTCACGCCAGAATAACATTACCATAACTTGTAAACAATCTATTTCATGTTCGGTCAGTACTACTGGTAATATTTGTCATGGCATGTAGACTGCAATTTGTTTAATAATTATTGGCCAGATGTAAGATGGGATACCTGAAATGCGCTAATTAAAGCCCACGGCATATAATACCACCAAAGCGTGTTGAGTCCTAATAATAATAGCGGCTTATTGTTACGTGGTAGCAAATCATGTTATCAAAGAAATAGACGTGATGTAGGAAT
Source organism: Alosa alosa (assembly GCF_017589495.1). Taxonomy (NCBI): domain Eukaryota; kingdom Metazoa; phylum Chordata; class Actinopteri; order Clupeiformes; family Clupeidae; genus Alosa; species Alosa alosa. Next base: position 23,179,589 of record NC_063210.1, on the reverse strand, counting down.
GCACACAGATATATTGCAACAGGTAGGCTAATGGTGAACTTGTACACTGGGCGCAAAGAAGACTATCCTCACATTTTTACTTTTGCAACTGTCAAAGAAATTCCATGAACACGGGAAGGCCTAGGGTAGCCTATACTGTACATAAGATGGCCTAAAGATTAGGCCCCTCTGCATAGCATTCAGTGATTTGCATGCAGTAATTTCAACACTGACCTTGATCTAGCCTAGTTTGGCTATTTAAAGCTACTTTATTGCCAAAACAACACAATGTAAATGAACTATAACAAACAATAAAGGACTTCACACAAAGTAGGCCTACTATTTCACTGACTATAACAAATAATAATTATGTAGGAAGTTTAGAACCCAGAGTTGACCTGCACACTACAAAAGTGCACCGAATTCAACATAAATGATTCAATACACTTGGAGGAGGTATGAGTCCTTTCTTTTCCAGATATCTTAGGTTTTGCCGTAGTATCGTTTCAGTATCGAGCATCGTGATATTTATGGCAGGTATCGTATCGAAGTCATAATTTTGGTATCGTGACAACACTAGTTAGTAGATTTATTAATTCCTGAATAAAAGTAACAAAAAAAGTCCTTCCACAACTAACCTTGTCTTTGATCTTAGGGAAATGCTCGCAGGCCCAGTTAAAGAGGTGGTCAGCGAATCTGTTCTTGTACTCTGTGTAGTCGTCTCCTCTCTTCCTAACCGTTGAGTCCTTCCACTCCTCGAACCACTCGTAGTTCACCATGGTCAGGACAGTCATGCAGGATTTACCTACCAAGATAAGCAGGACAGTTAGCATCACAAGAATGTGGAAGCTTTCATGAAATGCAAAAAAATTGGCCTTATACTACGTCTATAATAAGGTTAATAAAAGGGACCCAAATGATTCTGAGATGTGTGTGTTGCATACAGTCTCACCTGGGTGTCTGATTTTAGAGGCAGGGTCTTTGGCAGATGGGAAGGTGATAGCAAATAATTTATCCATCCTGAGACATAAAATCCAATTCAGTTCTGTCCAATTTAATTTAATACCAGCCTGTATCATTAAATTGTATTAAAGGCATTATATAAGTCATAATATATGGACAAATATACCCTTAATGTGTTGCCTAAATTGGCTAATTTTGGGGATATATTAGTTCCTTCTTGTAGCTCCACTTCTGACATGTGTGTACTCTATCCATTCTTTTCTAATCACTGGTCAAGGTACTCACGATTTGTCTATGTCGTTCTCCTTGAAGAGCCATAAAGTGGTTGGCGTGATGTCGAGCTCTTTAGCAGTGCCATCGAAACCACAGAAAAGGAGCACGCAAGCTTTGCCAGGTTTCATCATTTGGGCATGTGTCTGGATATCTGCAAAAAAAATAATTAATTCCTGTTCACTTCGATTCAAAAAAGAGAATGTACATTTATTAGATATTTATGATTCACTGTTTTAAATTACCATGTTTTATGTGAATCTGAGGTGGCAGGTCTACTCACCAACATCAAATTCAAAGCCTTTCTCCGTGAAGGTGTGGCAGCATCCACCAGTCGTGTCGTGTTGTTCTAGAACCAGGACCCTCTTCCCCTTTTTGGCCATACAAGCAGCCGTAGTCAGGCCTCCAAGACCGCTGCCGATGACGATGGCATCCAGGTTCTCAGGGATTTTCTCCCTACTGAAACCTACACCAAGGGAGACACATATGTAATTGCTGTTGGCCTTGCAGATGATTTACATTATGATGATAAATGGTACCAGTCCACACCAGCCTGGCTCTCGCCATTGACTGCTGTGCTTTCTGATATGAGAAAGCAATTACATTACATTACATTAAACATTACATTTAGCAGAATGACCAAAGTCATGTCAGATATTACAAGGGATCACAAAACTTGGGGTTAAGTGCCTCATCAGAAGCTGGGAATTGAACCGACAACTTTCAGGCTACTGCAGATCCACTACACTACCACCGTCAATACAAGAAAAAGAAATGGTCACAATAAACATGATCCACATCCAGTATAAATAAACATGGCATTTTTTGTTTTCAAATGTCATCAAGCCATATAAATGCATAGAAGTTTATAGGAATTTGACCTCTCACCTTTCTTCGGTACCTTGTTCCTCTTCTTCTGGTCCACTTCTAGTGGTTCTGTGGGCCACAGTGACTCCAGAGAGAACAGGCTGGGCTTCAGAAACAGGTACCAGTGGGTTCCCCCAGCACAGGCCAAGGACCCAGACACCAGAAACCGCAGCAGCTTCATGATGAGGGTCAAGCTTCTGATCCAGAGACCCACATAGCAGACCAGTGACACACAGCAGAAGCCTCCAAGAGCTGAGAAAGAGATAAAGAACAGTTCAGAAAAAGAGGAACTACTGTCAGATTTCATTTGACTTGCTGCAGTAAGCAAATAGAGAGGTTGACGAAACAGCAGTGATGAGAATAAAAAATATTTCACTAAGAGACAGAATGTTAACGAGGATGTTTTTATCATGCTTTTTCGCCAACTAGAGATTTGTGCTGTCTTATTCATTTATACAGCAACAATAACAGTGTCTAAAGCAGCTGAGGAATAGCAGTAAAAAGATTAGATATTGCCAACACTCCCTTAAACAAATTCTCTAGAAACAAAACACAATTGGTCAATTATGCTTATGTCATGTTTTCCAACATAAATACAGTTTGTTTCACTTCCATTTACAACAATAAGCAATATACAGTGATTCTCTAAGAGAGACTTTTTAATCTATTGTATGAATTTATAACAGATGTAATAATACTGTCTCAAAACAGCTGAGGGACTGCTGTCATAGTCATGTCATAACTCATCTGTCATAGTATGTATGCAAATTGCAGCCAACTTACTATGAATGGATCCAAGGGTTCTAATTTTAATAATGGGCAAAGTGTGAAATTTAAAGTCTAACTAAGCTTACTTAATAACTATGCACAATGAACTTACAAATGTAATATTACATTACATTACATTACATTACATTTGGCTGACGCTTTTTAACCAAAGCGACTAACAACATGGTAAACAGTATGTTTTGGAACAATTCTCACAATTTTAGGACAGTTTAAAAAAACATTAGAGTACAGTAAGAATAAGTGCGTCGGTGAGTGCTGTTTTTAACAGTTACTTGTCAGTTTAAAACGGCTGGTGAGTGCTAGGATCAGTAAGACTTGTTGTAAGTGTTGCTATGAGAGTAGATGTTCTCTAAAGAGCTGGGTCTTCAGGAGTTTTTTGAAAGTGGAAAAGGATGTCCCTGCCCTTGTAGGAACTGGCAGTGTGTTCCACCAACGAGGAACAACAGATGAGAAAAGTTTGGATTGGCTTGGCGTGCCGGTGGTAGAGCTAGGCGTGGTTAGATCAGAGGAGCACAGCTCTGGGAGGTAGTGTAAGTCTGTATGAGGGCATTCAAGTAGGTGGGAGCAGAACCGGAGACTACTTTGTAGGCAAAGCGTTAGAGACTTGAATTTGATGCTGGGCCACCATAGGTAGCCAGTGTAGCTGGATGAGCAGCGGGGGTAACATGTGCCCTTTTGGGTTGGTTGTAGACCAAGCGCCCGCCCGCATTCTGGATCATCTGAAGTGGTTTCACTGCGCAGGCTGGGAGACCTGTCAGGAGGGCATTGCAGTAGTCGAGTCGTTGAGATGACTATTGCCTGAACCAGAAGTTGGGTAGCATCTTGAGTCAAGTAAGTCCTGATTTTCCATTATGTTGGAGAGTGCAAAAGCGGCATGACCGGGGCGACTGAGGCAACATGATCTGAGAAGTTTAGTTGGTTGTCAAGAACAACTCCTAGATTTCTTGCAGTCCTGGTCAGGTGAAACAGACAGGGAGTCAAATTTGATGTTGATGTCGTGGTGTATGGTAGGTTTAGCTGGGATGACCAGCAGTTCAGTCTTTGAGAGGTTCAGCTGGAGGTGGTGTGCCTTCATCCATGTAGCTATGTCTGAAAGGCAATCCGAGATCCGTGCTGAAACCAGGGGTGCGTCAGGTGGAAAGGACAGATAGAGCTGTGTGTGTGGAATGCATAGCAGTGGTATGAGAAGCCGTGTGAGCGGATAATCTGTCCCAAGGAGGTGGTGTAGATAGCAAAGAGGGGGGGCCCAGCACTGAGCCCTGGGGACCCCTGTGGTGAGATGGTGAGGTGCGGATAGCTGACCCAGCCATGATATGTTAAACGGCGTCCTGTGAGGTAGGATTCAAACCAGGAGAGAGCAGAACCGGAGATTCCCATGTCAGCGAGTATAGAGAGAAGGATCACGGTGATGAACGTGTCAAAGGCAACCGATAAGTCAAGCAGAATGAGTACTGATGACCGGCGGTCGCCCTGGCTTCTTTTAAGGCTTCTGTTACAGACAGCAGAGCCGTTTGGTGAAGTGGCGCTTTTGAACCCAGACTGATTTGGATCCAGAAGGTTGTTCTGTGAAAGGAAGTCAGAGACCTGTTTGGAGACTGCTTTCGTTCAATGCCTTTGGATAGGAAAGGCAGTAGTGAGACAGGCGGTAGTTCTCGACTTGAGCAGGGTTGAGAGAAGCTTAAGTAACGGTGTTACCGGGCCATTTTGAACGCTGTTGGAAATGTGCCGGAGGTTAGCGAGCATTGATCACATAATGTGATAGCTGGAGGCGATGGTCGGGCTGATGGACTGAAGTAGGCTCGTGGGTATAGGGTCCAGCGAGCATGTGGTAGGGCGGCTGCATGTCAGGAGTCTGGACACTTCACTCTCGGAGAGGCGTGAATGCTGAAAAAAGATGTTCCAGCAGTCCCTAGAGGTTGTAGAGGTCGCGGTATCTGAGTCAGATCGTTAGTGGGCATGTAGAAAATTGACTGCTGATTGCCGCCACTTTGTTTGTAAAAAATGAGGCAAGGGTATCTGCAATAAGGCTGGATGGAGGAGGAGGCAGCTGAGGGTTCAGTAGCAATTTGAAGGTTGAGAAAAGTTTTGAGTGTCTGTAGGCGCTGTTGATTTTGTCATGGTAGAAAGCAGTCTTAGCAGCAGTGATGCTGGCTGAGAAGGAGGTCAGGAGTGTCTGGTAGTTTTTGAGGTCGTCAGCTAGTTTGGATTTGTGCCATTTCCTCTCCGCGGCTCTGAGTTTGGTGCGCTGCGATCGGAGGGTATCATATATACCATGAGAAAGCGATCGGAGGGTATCATAATACCATGAGAAAGATCCTACTGTAAGCACAAACAGCAGTGGGAGACCTAAAAGCTGTTTTTGTGCAAAGATGTGTGCAATTTCAAATGGCCAGCACCAGTAATCAGATTAGTAAATTATCCGGTGGAGCACGCAGTATGACTATAATCAGTGTAAAACTACATAACAGTACAAAGGCTCATTTGCCTATTGCTCACAGTATGTCCTTTACCTTATGTCAGTTCTTTTCATTATGTAAGACTTACTAGAAACTGTGAGTTTCGGTCGGTGTGAGCGAGCGGACTTTCAGTTGACAGTAATTAACACCCTTTTGAACAATCTAAGCTGTCTGCGAGCGTCAGAGGGCGGTCTACGCTGATGCATCATTAGTGAGACAGGAGGACAGCTGCATGCAATTCCTAGCAGCATAAAAATAGTGGCTGCTGCTGGGCGTCAGCATAAGCGGCAGCCCTGCGTTTCAACCAGCCAATTGTAAGGCGGACGCCGGTCAAGACAAAAAGTTTACTTGTGCAAGTTCACCGAGCACAGGCACCGACAAAGGCAAAATGTGCCGTTCCATCATATCTGTTATCACCGGCCATTGCAGAAAACGGCATCATGCCAAAAGGGGCAGAAATCGCCTTAACCTCCAGGAACTTAAACGGTCCTCACTGACAGAAACCTCCTTCTCCATGGGCTTGTGGAACTGTCAATCCGCCCAGTCAACAAAGCGGACTTCATAGCTGGCTATGCCAACCACCTTTCATTGGAACTCCTTGCTCTCACTGAGACTTGGATCAAACCAGAGAACACTGCCACCCCGGCTGCACTCTCCACTAACCTTACACTATCCCACACCCTCGCCTATCTGGGCGAGGAGGCGGACGGGCCTGCTGATCTCCAACAAATGGAAATTCACCCGCTACTGCCTTCAAACAAATATGTCTCATTAATTCCATGCCATCACAGTGATAAGCCCCAGCAAAACTCGTGCTTGTCATCTACGCCCTCCAGGCCAACTAGGCGACTTTATTGACGAACTTGACACTCTGCTATCCTCCATCCCTGAGCATGACTGTCCGCTTCTTGTTCTCGGTGATATGAACATCCACTTAGATGCCCCAGGCTCAGCGGACTTTTTTGGCCCTGGTCCCTCCTTTGACCTCGAACTGGTTCAAAGCCCACCGACTCACAAAGCTGGCAAAGAGCTTGACTTGATTTTCACTTTCGAACTGCAGCACAGACACCCTCATGGTGGCGCCTCTCCATCTTTCTGACCACTTCTTCATCCAGTTCAGCGTCAGCCTGACAGAACAGCCTCCGGCTCCTCAGCCGATGGTCACGCGTTCCTCCGCAACATCCGGAACCTGTCTCCAGCGCTTCTCCTCTGTGGTTGCCTCCGGTCTACCTCCCACTCAACACCTTCTCCTCTCTGGAGGTTAATGAAACCACTGACTTCGCTCTGCTCCACACTGACCTGGAGTGTCTGGGCGAGCTGTGCCCTCTTACCACAAGGCCAGCTCGATCCAAACATTCTCATCCATGGCTAAATGATACCCTCGATCAAAGCGCGCCAAACTCAGAGCGCTGCGGAGAGGAAATGGCACAAATCAAACTAGCTGGCGACCTCAACAACTACCAGACACTCCTGACCTCCTTCTCAGCCAGCATCACTGCTGCTAAGACTACTTTCTACAATGACAAAATCAACAGCGCTACAGACACTTTCGAAAACTTTTCTCAACCTTCAAATCGCTACTCAACCCCTCAGCTGCCTCCTCCTCCATCCAGCCTTACTGCAGACACCCTCGCCTCATTTTTTACAAACAAAGTGGCAATCCAGCAGTCAATTCTCTACATGCCCACTCAGCGCGCTGACTCAGATACCGCCTCCTACAACCTCTAGGGACTGCTGGAACATCTTTTTCAGCATTCACGCCTCTCTCGAGTGAAGTGTCTAGACTCTGACATGCAGCCGTCCCACCACATGCTCGCTGGACCCTATACCTACGAGCCTACTTCAGTCCATCAGCCCGACCATCGGCTCCAGCTATCACACATGTGATCAATGCCTCGCTAACCTCCGGCACATTTCCAACAGCGTTCAAAATGGCCGGGTAACACCGTTACTTAAAAAGCTTCTCTCAACCCTGCTCAAAGTCGAGAACTACCGCCCTGTCTCACTACTGCCTTTCCTATCCAAAGGCATTGAGCGAACAGTCTCCAAACAGGTCTCTGACTTCCTTTCACAGAACAACCTTCTGGATCCAAATCAGTCTGGGTTCAAAAGCGGCCACTCTACCGAAAGCGGCTCTGCTGTCTGTAACAGAAGCCTTAAAAGAAGCCAGGGCGACCGCTCGATCATCAGTACTCATTCTGCTTGACTTATCGGCTGCCTTTTGACACGGTTAATCACCGTATCCTTCTCTCTATACTGGCTGACATGGGAATCTCCGGAGCTGCTCTCTCCTGGTTTGAATCCTACCTCACAGGGGCGCTTCGTTTAACGTATCATGGCTTGGTCAACTATCTGCACCTCACCATCTCACCACAGGGGTCCCCAGGGTCAGTGCTGGGCCCCTCCTCTTTGCTATCTACACCACCTCCTTGGGACAGATTATCTGTTACGCACGCGGCTTCTCATACCACTGCTATGCAGGCGACACACAGCTCTATCTGTCCTTTCCACCTGACGACCCCCTGGTTTCCTTGCGGATCTCGGATTGCCTTTCAGACATAGCTACATGGATGAAGGCACACCACCTCCAGCTGAACCTCTCAAAGACTGAACTGCTGGTCATCCCAGCTAAACCTATCATACACCACGACATCAACATCAAATTTGACTCCATGTCTGTTTCACCCGACCAGGACTGCAAGAAATCTAGGAGTTGTTCTCGACAACCAACTAAACTTCTCAGATCATGTTGCCTCAGTCCGGCCGGTCATGCCGTTCGCACTCTACAACATCACGGAAAATCAGGACTTACTTGACTCAAGATGCTACCCAACTTCTGGTTCAGGCAATAGTCATCTCCGCGACTTCGACTACTGCAATGCCCTCCTGACAGGTCTCCCAGCCTGCACAGTGAAACCACTTCAGATGATCCAGAGCGCGGCGGTAGCGCCTGGTCTACAACCAACCCAAAAGGGCACATGTTACCCGCTGCTCATCCAGCTACACTGGCTACCTATGGTGGCCCGCATCAAATTCAAGTCTCTAACGCTTGCCTACAAAGTAGTCTCCGGTTCTGCTCCCACCTACTTGAATGCCCTCATACAGACTTACACTACCTCCAGACCGCTGCGCTCCTCTGACGAACGACGTCTAGCTCTACCACCGGTACACTCAAGCCAATCCAAACTTTTCTCATCTGTTGTTCCTCGTTGGTGGAACACACTGCCTACAAGGGCAGGGACATCCTTTTCCACTTTCAAAAAACTCCTGAAGACCCAGCTCTTTAGAGAACATCTACTCTCATAGCAACACTTACAACAAGTCTTGCTGATCCTAGCACTCACCAGCCGTTAAACTGACAAGTAACTGTTAAAATACAGCACTCACTTATTCTTACTATACTCTACTGTGTTTTTTTTAAACTGTCCTAAAATTGTGAGAATTGTTCTAAAACTTACTGTTTACCATGTTGTTAGTCGCTTTGGTTAAAAAAGCGTCAACCAAATGTAATGTAATGTACTACAACTGCATCAACCACAACCTGAGGCTGGTGCAACAACTTGTAGCTGTTCTTCTCAACTTACAACTTTTAATGCCAGAAATGTAGCGTTTTATACGGGTTGCTCACCTTTCTTCAGCAACTTGGTCCTCTTCTCCTGGTCTAGTTCTAGTGCAGTGGTCGGCAACCCGCGGCTCCGGAGCCCCATGCGGCTCTCTGATCCCTCTGATGCGGCTCAGCTTTTGAAAATAATTAATGAGTATTTAATTAAAATGTATTTTATTTTAGTTCATTTTCAAAATGTAATATTGTAGGTCTATCTGAGTAATTTAGCCTATATAACTTTCCACCTCACTTGACTCCGTAACCGTATACCTGCACAATATTGTTACATTCGCGGTTTGTTGCCAAGTCAATATCAAACAAAATCACCGATTTCCCTCCATTTCATTCAACGAGAACACTTTGTTATTGTTGGTGTGTGCGCTTGCTGTAGGCTAGATAAGGAAAATGTCAAAAGGAAGCGTCAGCGACCACAGCTTACTTGGCCCTTGAAGAAAGCGGGCTGAAATGGGAAAGTTTCCATCTGAAGACTGATTCTGAAAAACGAAATGAACTGCCGTTATATCGCACACTGGACGAGTTAGTATTGCTGTGTTAACCCTGTTCAGTTCCACTTGCATGTGAGAAATCTCTCACATATGAAAATATAAAGACAAACCTGCGCTCCGTTTTAAGGGCAGTTTTGCACAAAACTGTCACATCCATAACCCCAACACAATGCCATGGTATTTAGTTGCCGTTATGGATATGACAGTTTTGAGTGGAGTTGCCCTTAAATGGTGAGAGCCTCAATTCTTGCATGAAACTTCGCCTCACTGAATATGAGCCAGCCAGACTCCAAGGCCTTCACCAAATCTAATATCTGGTATGCCTAATGTTTAATTTCACCAATGACATGTCAACGAAAATTGAGTGTTGTGTTGTTAACTATGATGTTACTTTGCATACCAAAGGACACTGGAAAAATAGGGGGTGGTGTTTAGCCTACAGTACATGGGAAGCCTAAGGCCTATACTTCTGTCATTCCACTTTACATTTCAACTTGCACATTAGGCCTACTTTTAAAACGAGTAGAAAATGTATTTAAAAATCCTCTGTTGAATGAAAGTAACTATACGTTAAATATTCAAACTTTTTTTTGTAACCGTCTTTATGTGGCTCTTCTGAGATAAAAAAAAAAAAAAGAAATTGGTAAAAGTGGCTCTCTATAGGCAAAAAAGGTTGCCGACCCCTGTTCTGGTGGATCATTGAGCCATAGCAACTCCAGAGACAACGGGCTCGGCTTCCCAAACAGGTACCAGTAGGTTCCCCCGGCACAGGCCAAGGACCACGCCACAAACATCAGCAGCCACATGATGAGAGTCAAGCCTCTGGTCCAGAGATCCACACAACACAGAAGACCAGTGACAAGCAGCTGAAGCTTCCAGGAGCCAAGGGAGAGATTGAAGTTGAGGAAATAACAGTGATAGCAAGTACTTGAGCGTCTGAGAGACTGACACTCAGTGCAGGCCTTTTTTATCAACCTTACACGCTCTGGGTGCTGTGGGAGAGACTTGTATTAGTTTATACAGCACAAGATCCAGCTAACACTGTATTCATAAGATGATTTGTGTGGAATTCCAAATGGCAGTGGGGCAGTGATCAGATCAGATTAGCTAAATAATCTGTCTGGCTGGTCATTTGCCCTTATAGTCACGGGCCATATTTGGCCCACATATCACCTGGTGCCAACCACTGGTTATGTGTGATGATGTTTATGGAATTATGTTGTAAGAACAGGAAAATTAACATAATCAAAAAACTTCAAGAAATCAACTGCTGAAGACTGAAAAGAAACACTGTTGAAAGAGAATAACAGAAACTCACAGGAGTGGGGCATGTTTTGAAGGAACAAGACTTGTTTGACCTGGTTGTTCTCCCCCCCTTTAGCACACTACTTCTTTTACTCTGGTAATAGTTGAAAACTGCTGTGAAGTAGGTTAGTAGACCTTACTGAGACATGGTCTTATAGTATTGGGAATTAACCTCTGAATCATATATGAATAGAGTGTAACTTGCGTTGTGTTTTACTGGTGATACACTCGGAAACGATGATGGTAGATGAACCAGGTTTATTGGTCTGCATGGGTCAGGAAATACAACACGAGGGAAGACAGTGAGATCTGGTCCGCCTGCAGCAGTTAACTTCCCTTCTGCTCTCAGACACAATTCTATTAGGCTACTACACTAAGTATCTAAGCATATGGTTATTTCATTTCAGGTCCAGTATGAGGTGAGGTGTCTCAATAAAATAATACAAAATAAATTCCAAAGGGAATAATGTGGCATAAAACATGAGTGTGAATGTGTAAATGTATGTAACTGTATAAGTAAACTACTTATATCTTACATGGGGTGATCATCCAGTATGATAAAATAAATATAAACAGTAGAATATGCAAACATTCAATCAGAGAGTGAATTCGATATACCACATACAAATACAAACACTACTTCATCTATTTTCATTAGTAACGCGCCAAAACAGCTCATAAAAGGTAAACCTCCACTCTTGTGGTGATACAATGGTACTGCATTTAGAATGCTACAAAAACGTTAATGGCTAGTCATTCTAGCTCGCGAAATGCTAGCATGCTCTGAGTGAAACATAAAACATTCCGCGAGAAACATAAAATCAAAACAACAAATACAATTGGTTACCTGCATGGGTCAGGAAATACAACATGAGGGAAGACAGTGAGATCTGGTCCGCCTGAACAAAATAAATGTGATATTAAAATTTGCACTAAAGCCATACGATCGTGCTTCAAGGTCAACCGAAAATACAAAACCAAATAAAAGTTACAAGACAATACAAAACATCGCTGAAACGCGAGTTATGTGGATGAACATACATAATGATTTTAACAATAGATATAGGACATATATAATACAATTTATAACACTTTTAATGACTTTTAATGCGGACCCTCATTTGCCAAGCTTACCTGCAGCAGTTAACTTCCCTTCTGCTGCAGGACACCCACAATGCAACTACTGTACAGAATAATTCCAAAATAAAAGTCTTGACCCATTTAGCAGGATTTAACAATAACTATATGGAGCACTTTATTAACACCGTTACATACACCCCCCTTAAATACTGCTAAATTGGGGACGTACCATAAGAGAATATCAAGAAAAGAAGAGAGAGAGAGAGAGAAAAAAAAAAAGAAATGTGGTCATTAAGCCTGTATGAAGAAAGAAGAAACTAGTATTTCACTAAAGAGTATCAAAAGCTGTCGATCAAGAAATCCTCCAACTAGGGAGTACCTAAAGAATGGGATGGCGCCTTACCCCAGACTGAAAGTAGACTCTAGAGATGCCTGCTACACCTCAAATTCTGCTATAACACTACATATATCTGATACTTCTCTCTATTTGTGTCTTGTGTACTCTCAGACTGACTAAATCTAATACTAAGAGTTCAGCCTAAAACAAACTTTTAACTAGAGAAATAAAAGAATTTACTGTGGACTCAGGAGTGTCAAGAAGTTGTTCATTCATCTCACAAATGAGTCTTATAGGAGGTTTGACAGCCCTGCCTCGTCTGGTATGAGTAACTGTGTCGTCAAAACCCTGGGGTTGAGTGCATACCGCAGGCTCATCTGTGATGGTGTCTTCATGAGTGGATACTACTGGTTGGAGCTCAGCATCGTGTGAACCAAAGCCATTGCCCGCAGGGAGAACATCCTGTTTTCTCTCTTCACCTGCGACGTCACTAGCTGAGTCAACTAGTTCTGACAAACAATCAGACACACCCGGCGAGTCTGTGTTGGGAGTTTGACAATCCTCCACCTCGAAGTCAGCAGGGCTAGTGAGCACCCACTGTGAGGTCCGGTCAACACAGCCATCGTCCTCATCTGGAGAGATTATCTCAGGGACCGCCTCACCACTGTCACTGGAAGGGAGTTCTCGCATATCTCCAACAGGCAAAAAGTTCACAGGAAGCAAAAGATTTCTGTGGACTACCTTCACTCTGTCTGAGTTGACTTCTCTGATCTTGTAGACATTGATGTTGGGATTCACAGCCACGACCTCATATGGAAAAGACTCCCATTTGTCTGCTACCTTCCTCTTTCCTCTTTCACCTCTGTTCGCGATGAGCACTCTGTCACCGATGGCAAGTGGGGAGCCCTTGACTTTCCTGTTGTAGAGCCTGGCGTGTCGAGTCTGTTCTTTCTGACTGTGCTTCTGTGCTATCTGCACCGCCTCACGCAGGTCTTTCTTCAGGCGAGACACAAACTCATTGTGGTCCACCACTACACCATCAGAAATGACAGTTTGAAACAGGATGTCAACTGGGAGACGAGGGACTCTACCAAACATGAGATAGAAAGGTGCAAATCCTGTTGTCTCATGCTCTGTGCAGTTGTAACAGAAGGTGAGCAGCTGTAACATCTGAGGCCATCTGGCTTTTGACTTAGGCGGCAAAGTTCTGATCATAGATCCAAGGGTCCTGTTGAATCTTTCAACAACGCCGTTGCCCATGGGGTGGTATGGAGTCGTGTGTGACTTCCCGACACCTGACAGAGTCAACAGTTCCTGATCAATTTGCTCTCGAAATTTGCACCTTGGTCAGAGTGAATTCTCTTGGGAAAGCCGTAAACGAGAAAGAAGTCATTCCAGAGTCTCCGAGCTACTTGCTTGGCAGATTGATTTTTGCATGGGAATGCATGGGCCATCTTAGAGAAGTGATCAGTCACAACGAGCACATCCATGGACTTCCCATCATTGACCTCCGCAGACCAAAAGTCGATGCAGATCAACTCCATCGGCTCTGATGTGCGAATACTCTCCAGCAGAGCACGAGCATTGGGCTCTGGTGTCTTCCCAACAACACAACGATGACAGTTCTTCACATGATCGTCAATGTCTATTCATGCCATCCCAGAAGAATCTCTGTCTTGCAAGAGACAACATTCGGCTTTTCCCCTGGTGACCAGCTGTATCATGAAGCCATGTGAGGACTTGTGCTTTGAGAGAGTTCGGCACCACAAAGAGGAAAAGTCGTCTGTTCATGTTGTGGTCTCTTCTAACCTTGGACAGCACACCATCACGGATAACCAGCTTGTCCCAGTACTTCAGGAGCTGACGTACACTGGAGGGCTCATCTGCTCTTTCGCTCTTAGAAGGCTTTCGACGTCTCTCGATGTAGTAGAGAACTCGGTTGATGGTTCCATCTTGTCCCTGCTGGTTCACAAGACTGCTGTGGGGAATGGAGTCAACATGCTGCAATTGAGGAACAGCTGGGCTCGCCCCCATGACTTCACACAGGCCACCTGTAGAGTGTGCATCTAAAACAGCTGAAACTTCTGGAGCTCCGACTGAACCACTGGCTGAGGCTTCATCACTGTGTGCGTCCTGCGGACCATTTCCTGATCTCAGGACCATCTGATGGTTGGTGGTGTACTTGAAAGCATGTTGAACAGTGTCATCAACAACACCACTGACATTCTTCAAAAGAGACAAGTATGGCTCTGTGACGAGACGGTAACTTATGCAAGACTGGACAAATGGCTCTCTGCTCAAAGCATCAGCGACAACATTTCTGGGGCCTGGAACATACTTCAGATCAAAACTGTATGATCACGAGTTTAGCCACCCATCGCTGCTCTGGCGTCTAGCCTAGGCTTTGTCAAGATGTGCGTCAAAGGATTGTTGTCCGTCCAGGCTGTGAAGTGACGTCCTTTTAGCCAATGGCTGAACTTTTCGCAAACAGCCCACTTCAAAGCAAAGAATTCCAGTCTGTGAACAGGGTAGTTCACCTGAGAGCGGGAAAGTGTTCTGCTGGCAAAGGCTACTGGTCTTGCCACATCTTCACCAGGAGGGACTTGAGATAGAACTGCCCCGACTCCATCAAAGGACGCATCTATGGCCAGAATGAAAGGTTGGTCAAAGGTGGGATGAGCCAAAGTTACATTCTGCATCAGGTCTGACTTCAAGGTATCAAAAGCGGTCTGACACGCAGACGTCCAGTCAGAGGGAGCAAGTTTGGCATAGCTGATTCTCCTCCTAGGTTTTCTTCCCTTTCTCACATTAGTCTGCTTGCTGGAACCTGCAGTCAACTGGAAGAGCGGCTTGGCTTTGGCAGAACATCCCTGGATAAAGTGTTGGTAATACACCACCATCCCGAGGAACGACCTGATCTTCTTTGGACACGGGGTTTGTCCATCAATCTCCATAAGATCAGTTCTCTGGACTTTGCTGATGGCCTCGACTTTGCCAGGGTCTGTCTGGATTCCATCCTCACAGATGATGTGGCCAAGGAACTTCTGGATCGTCTCAAGAAGAAACACTTCTTAGGGGGCCAGCTTCAGGTTATGACTGGACAGATGGGAGAAGACCATTTCAAGGCGTTGGAGGGCCACAGACTCAGGCCGAGCAAAACACCATCAGATCGTCCCAGGTAGCACAGAACACTACTGAAGTTCTCATCTCCAAAGATAGACATCATCATTCTCATGAATGTAGCTGGACTGTTGGAGAGACCCTGAGGGAGTCTGTTGTACTCGTGCAGGCCAAAGGAGAAGAAAAAGCGGTGTATTTCTTGTGCTCTTCCTGTAGAGGCACATTATAATAGCCTGACGTCAGGTCCATAGTGGAGAAGAAGACGTTTCCACCCAGAGCAGCTAACACGTCAGACTGGTGCGGCGAAGCGGGTAAGCGTCTCTGACAGTTAGGCATTAAGCCACCTGAAGTCAGTGCAGATCCTTAAATCGCCATTCTTCTTCCAGACCAACACAAGTGGAGATGCATAATCACTGTGTGACTTACTGATGATTCCTTTCTCCTCCATCTCGCTTTCAAAGCTGTTCTTAGTGAAGCATACTGGCTTGGTGGTATTAGCCTGTACGGCAAAACTAAAATTCGGTCATCGGTCAAATGGATCACGATGGACAACGTCTCTGGCTTCTCCACAGTCCATTTTGTCTCTTGAGAAGATTGACTCATATCTCTCAATGACTTGAAGCAGCTCGTCTTTCCAGTGTGCTGACACCTCACAAGACTCAAGTCGATGTCAGGAAGATTCAGGTTGCTCAGGACATGTTTAATCTGTCACTGGATCTGAAGGCGTTGAAGCGGGACAGGCATTCTCAGCGCACTGCACATTTGACTTGATCTGTTCTGGTTGTGGTAGTTCTTCCACAGCGATACAAGGGGACACATCAGCTATCTTGGTGTTCTTTCTCAACACGACTCTGTGGTTGGTTGGATTGATGACTTTCAGCGGAACAGAACCATCTCCCCAAAGCGGTGTGATTACTCTGCCAACCATTATCTGCTTTGGTCTTGACCTTGACTTTGTCGGCTCAACGATGACTGTGCTGCCCACCGACAACACTGAAGACACGGGTAGCTTTCCCCAAACCAGGTGTTCTGTCTGCGGCTCACACTTCTCTGGAGCTTCACAGTGCCTACTCTCTCTGGCACAGACTCACCTCTCTACCTCTCTCAGTGTTGGAGAAAAGGGACAAAACTTGTGACACTCATCACTCTGGATATGGCTGGGCGTGGACATAAGTCTCCAGTAGCCCGGTCGTCCCTTTCAGCTGTCTCAAGAGCCTCTTGATGGCGTTGGTGCCCAGGATCATCTCCTCAGTCTGACCTGGCACAACTAGAGTAGGGACCGTCATGGAACAACCATACATCGACACTTGAAGGTCATAAATCGCTGTGGGACTGACACGATGGCCTCCACAGCCAACAATTACAATGTTGTAAGCTGACTGCTTTGTTATATCTGGACTGCATCGCAATAAACTAGCTTCAGCAAACTTCGCTAAAAGTACATGCCATGAATCCACTATCGATAAGGGCTTTAAAAGTGGGGCCATTCTCAATTGAAACTGATGTGTAGAACAGACTATCTGATCTTGGAACTGTCTGTAAACTCTGAAAAATTACTGTCTTGTCTGAAGAAATATCACTACTGTACAGCTGACTTAGAGATTCATAATCTGAAAAAAGCTTCGAAACTAGAGGTGGGAGGCTCCTCTCAAGATCTACGTGGTCCTCCCCTACACGCATGAATCAGTCAGTTTGACGGCTGGCTGATGGGTGCTGCCTCCCGCCTGTGTGTGGACATTTGTTCCGTGGGTGATCAGGTTAGAAACACTGGAAACACAGTCTGTTATCCCTACAGTGTGACGGAGCAGAATGAGAGGAGTCTTTACAGACTAAGCAAGATGTGTCGTTAAGGCCTTGAATCGAGGTAGGCCACTGGGCTTCCTAAAAGTCGGTCTGGACTGGGCATTGCTCATGAGAACTTTCTCCAGCATACTAATCATCCTCTCAGAGAAGAGTGATCTGTGGGTGCAGACTGTTGTGGAGACCGCTGGGTTACACAGGGCGCTGGGCTAGTAGCCACCTCCCTCTCAGGACTGTCTTATCTTTCCTCTTCCCTGCTGCTCTGATGAATTTCTCAGGTGGTATTCATTCAAGACTTCCTGCACCTCAGAAGCAGACCACTTATCAATGGTCTTAGAACAAAATGTGAGGGCCAAATCAGAGTTGGGCAGTTCGAATGAACATTGCGGTGACCTCAATGGACAGATTGTCTTGCTGCTTACCCTGTTCTTTGAGACATTCATGAGTGACATCAGCAGCACGGTTGGCGCCCAGCCAGTAGTCATAGGGGTCTTCCTGTGGCTCAGGAGAGTGGTGTAAAAAGTCTTGCAGAGGAGAGGTGAAAACTGCTGACAACTGAAATGCTTCCTCAAAGACTGTACATTACATCTGGAGTTACTCCTGATGTCGTCGCCGCTAGATTTCATGCCCACTCTGACAACATCCCTGGGCTTTGCCTCTTAAGTGAATGAGAATCTCCTCACCTTGTTCCTCAGTCGGCCAGGCCACCCTTCCTGATGAAGGTCCATGAGCTCAATCCACTCTTCAAGTGTAACAGAATCTGATGAGTCACCTCCTGAAGGTAGGAGGATCTCTCACTTTCCTCTGACTCACTCACATTGAAGCTGAGATGAACTAGACAAAAGTCCTGAGCTGGAGTGTGACTGTCCTGTGTGTGTGTACTAGCTGTAGCTGCTGTTGGGCTAGGCCTGCTCAAAGTGTGTGAGAATACTGTCTGCGAGCTGCTGACCTATGTGTTGCACAATGTTACCCATCCTGACCTACAAGGTCAAGAGGAGTGGGCGTGTCACGGGGAGCTGGTGTCTTGGAGGAGCTATCCTGTTGTGTGGGGCAGTGTGTGGTGAATCCCTAATGAGGAGGAGGTAAAGCATGGGCTGCCATCCCTACGCTACAACCTACATCTGAGCTAAGCTCTGGAAAGGAGAGGCCCCCAATAAACCCCCTACCCGACTAACACTACCGAGTCTGGAAGTACTGAGATCTGGTAAACTGTGAGCTATCCATTACAATGAAAGAGTAATATAGAAAAGTAGAAAGTAGAAAAGTAGAAAGCAGAAAACCTATGTACACTATAATACAAATACTACCATCTCACATCACAATCATATAATTACATCATTCACATGCTGCAGGTATACTGAACCATATGCACTCAACAGATGTTAAGCCAAAAGAGGACAACAGGCCCACCGGTCCGAAGAGGCGTTGATCGGCGACCAACTGGAGAACACGGGATCCCGCGGCACCACTGTAACTTTGTTGTGTTTTTACTGGTGATACACTCGGAACGATGATGGTAGATGAAGCAGGTTTATTGGTCTGCATGGGTCAGGAAATACAACATGAGGGGAAGACAGTGAGATCTGGTCATACTGCAGCAGTTAACTTCCCTTCTGCTCTCAGACACAATTCTATTAGGCTACTACACTAAGTATCTAAGCATATGGTTATTTCATTTCAGGTCCAGTATGAGGTGAGGTGTCTCAATAAAATAATACAAAATAAATTCCAAAAGGGAATAATGTGGCATAAAAACATGAGTGTGAATGTGTAAATGTATGTAACTGTATAAGTAAACTACTTATATCTTACATGGGGTGATCATCCAGTATGATAAAATAAATATAAACAGTAGAATATGCAAACATTCAATCAGAGTGAATTCGATATACCACATACAAATACAAACACTACTTCATCTTTTTCATTAGTAAACCACATAAAACAGCTCATAAAAAAAATAAACACTCCACTCTTGTGGTGATACAATGATACTGCATTTAGAATGCTACAAAGGCGTTAATGGCTAGTCATTCCTAGCTGTGAATGCTAGCATGCTCTGAAGTGAAACATAAAACATTCATGAAACATAAAATCAAAACAACAAATACAATTGGTTACCTGCATGGGTCAGGAAATACAACATGAGGGAAGACAGTGAGATCTGGTCCGCCTGAACAAAATAAATGTGATATTAAAATTTGCACTAAAGCCATACGATCGTGCTTCAAGGTCAACCGAAAATACAAAACCAAATAAAAGTTACAAGACAATACAAAACATGTCGCTGAAACGCGTTATGTGGATGAACATACATAATGATTTTAACAATAGATATAGGACATATATAATACAATTTATAACACTTTTAATGACTTTTAATCAGGACCCTCATTTGCCAAGCTTACCTGCAGCAGTTAACTTCCCTTCTGCTGCAGGACACCCACAATGCAACTACTGTACAGAATAATTCCAAAATAAAGTCTTGACCCATTTAGCAGGATTTAACAATAACTATATGGAACACTTTATTACCGTTACATACCCCTTAAATACTGCTAAATTGGGGGCGTACCATAAGAGAATATCAAAGAAGAAGAGAAAAAAAAAATGTGGTCATTCCTGTATGAAGGAAGAAACTGGTATTTCACTAAAAAGAGTATCAAAGCTGTCGATCAAGAAATCCTCCAACTAGGGGAATTACCTAAAGAATGGGATGGCGCCTTACCCCAGACTGAAAGTAGACTCTAGAGTGCCTGCTACACCTCAAATTCTGCTATAACACTACATATATCTGATACTTCTCTCTATTTGTGTCTTGTGTGTACTCTCAGACTGACTAAATCTAATACTAAGAGTTCAGCCTAAAACAAACTTTTAACTAGAGAAATAAAAAAATTTACTGTGGACTCAGGGTGTCAAGAAGTTGTTCATTCATCTCACAAATGAGTCTTATAGGAGGTTTGACAGCCCTGCCTCGTCTGGTATGAGTAACTGTGTCGTCAAAACCCTGGGGTTGAGTGCATACCCCAGGCTCATCTGTGATGGTGTCTTCATGAGTGGATACTACTGGTTGGGCTCAGCATCGTGGAACCAAAGCCATTGCCGCAGGGAGACATCCCTGTTTTCTCTCTTCACCTCGCGGCGTCACTAGCTGAGTCAACTAGTTCTGACAAACAATCAGACACACCCAGCGAGTCTGTGTTGGGAGTTTGACAATCCTCCCACCTCGAAGTCAGCAGGGCTAGTGAGCACCCCACTGTGAGGTCCGGTCAACACAGCCATCGTCCTCATCTGGAGAGATTATCTCTCAGGACATGCCTCACCACTGTCACTGGAAGGGAGTTCTAGCATATCTCCAACAGGCAAAAGTTCACAGGAAGCAAAAAGATTTCTGTGGACTACCTTCCCTCTGTCTGAGTTGACTTCTCTGATCTTGTAGACATTGATGTTGGGATTCACAGCCGACCTCATATGGAAAAAGACTCCCATTTGTCTGCTACCTTCCTCTTTCCTCTTTCACCTCTGTTAGCGATGAGCACTCTGTCACCGATGGCAGGTAGGGGAGCCCTTGACTTTCCTGTTGTAGAGCCTGGCGTGTCGAGTCTGTTCTTTCTGACTGTGCTTCTGTGCTATCTGCACGCCTCCATGAGTCTTTCTTCAGGCGAGACACAAACTCATTGTGGTCCACCACTACACCATCAGAAATGACAGTTTGAAACAGGATGTCAACTGGGAGGCGAGGACTCTACCAAACATGAGATAGAAAGGTGCAAATCCTGTTGTCTCATGCTCTGTGCAGTTTATGTAACAGAAGGTGAGCAGCTGTAACATCTGAGGCCATCTGGCTTTTGACTTAGGCGGCAAAGTTCTGATCATAGATCAAGGGTCCCTGTTGAATCTTTTCAACAGCGCCCGTTGCCCATGGGGTGGTATGGAGTGGTGTGTGACTTCCGACACCTGACAGAGTCAACAGTTCCTGATCAATTTGCTCTCGAAATTTGCACCTTGGTCAGAGTGAATTCTCTTGGGAAAGCCGTAAGCGAGAAAGAAGTCATTCCAGAGTCTCCGAGCTACTTGCTTGGCAGATTGATTTTTTGCATGGGATGCATGGGCCATCTTAGAGAAGTGATCAGTCTGCGAGCACATCCATGGACTTCCCATCATTGACCTCCGCGAGACCAAAGTCCGATGCAGATCAACTCCATCGGCTCTGATGTGCGAATACTCTCCAGCAGAGCACGAGCATTGGGCTCTGGTGTCTTCCCAACAACACAACGATGACAGTTCTTCACATGATCGTCAATGTCTATTCATGCCATCCCAGAAGAATCTCTGTCTTGCAAGAGCAACATTAAACTCTTTTCCCCTGGTGACCAGCTGTATCATGAAGCCATGTGAGGACTTGTGCTTTGAGAGAGTTCGGCACCACAAAGAGGAAAAGTCGTCTGTTCATGTTGTGGTCTCTTCTAACCTTGGACAGCACACCATCACGGATAACCAGCTTGTCCCAGTACTTCAGGAGCTGGCGTGCACTGGAGGGCTCATCTGCTCTTTAAAGCTCTTAGAAGGCTTTCGGCGTCTCTCGATGTAGTAGAGAACTTCGGTTGATGGTTCCATCTTGTCCCTGCTGGTTCACAAGACTGCTGTGGGGAATGGAGTCAACATGCTGCAATTGAGGAACAGCTGGGCTCGCCCCCATGACTTCACACAGGCCACCTGTAGAGTGTGCATCTAAAACAGCTGAAACTTCTGGAGCTCCGACTGAACCACTGGCTGAGGCTTCATCACTGTGTGCGTCCTGCGGACCATTTCCTGATCTCAGGACCATCTGATGGTTGGTGGTGTACTTGAAAGCATGTTGAACAGTGTCATCAACAACACCACTGACATTCTTCAAAAGAGACAAGTATGGCTCTGTGACGAGACGGTAACTTATGCAAGACTGGACAAATGGCTCTCTGCTCAAAGCATCAGCGACAACATTTCTGGGGCCTGGAACATACTTCAGATCAAAACTGTATGATGCGAGTTTAGCCACCCATCGCTGCTCACAAGCGTCTAGCCTAGGCTTTGTCAAGATGTACGTCAAAGGATTGTTGTCCGTCCAGGCTGTGAAGTGGCGTCCTTTTTTAACAATGGCTGAACTTTTTAGCAAACAGCCCACTTCAAAGCAAAGAATTCCAGTCTGTGAACAGGGTAGTTCACCTGAGAGCGGGAAAGTGTTCTGCTGGCAAAGGCTACTGGTCTTGCCACATCTTCACCAGGAGGGACTTGAGATAGAACTGCCCCGACTCCATCAAAGGACGCATCTATGGCCAGAATGAAAGGTTGGTCAAAGGTGGGATGAGCCAAAGTTACATTCTGCATCAGGTCTGACTTCAAGGTATCAAAAGCGGTCTGACACGCAGGCGTCCAGTCAGAGAACAAGTTTGGCATAGCTGATTCTCCTCCTAGGTTTTCTTCCCTTTCTCACATTAGTCTGCTTGCTGGAACCTGCAGTCAACTGGAAGAAGCGGCTTGGCTTTGGCAGAACATCCCTGGATAAAGTGTTGGTAATACACCACCATCCCGAGGAACGACCTGATCTTCTTTGGACACGGGGTTTGTCCATCAATCTCCATAAGATCAGTTCTCTGGACTTTGCTGATGGCCTCGACTTTGCCAGGGTCTGTCTGGATTCCATCCTCACAGATGATGTGGCCAAGGAACTTTACGGATCGTCTCAAGAAGAAACACTTCTTAGGGGCCAGCTTCAGGTTATGACTGGACAGATGGGAGAAGACCATTTCAAAGGCGTTGGAGGGCCACAGACTCAGGCGGGCGCAAACACCATCAGATCGTCCAGGTAGCACAGAACACTACTGAAGTTCTCATCTCCAAAGATAGACATCATCATTCTCATGAATGTAGCTGGACTGTTGGAGAGACCCTGAGGGAGTCTGTTGTACTTTCGTGCAGGCCAAAGGGAGAAGAAAAAGCGGTGTATTTCTTGTGCTCTTCCTGTAGAGGCACATTATAATAGCCTGGCGTCAGGTCCATAGTGGAGAAGAAGACGTTTCCACCCAGAGCAGCTAACACGTCAGACTGGTGCGGCAGCGGGTAAGCGTCTCTGACAGTTCGTGCATTAAGCCACCTGAAGTCAGTGCAGATCCTTAAATCGCCATTCTTCTTCCAGACCAACACAAGTGGAGATGCATAATCACTGTGTGACTTACTGATGATTCCTTTCTCCTCCATCTCGTTCAAAGCTGTTCTTAGTGAAGCATACTGGCTTGGTGGTATTCGCCTGTACGGCAAACGAAAGGGTCGGTCATCGGTCAAATGGATGCGATGGACAACGTCTCTGGCTTCTCCACAGTCCATTTTGTCTCTTGAGAAGATTGACTCATATCTCTCAATGACTTGAAGCAGCTCGTCTTTCCAGTGTGCTGACACCTCACAAGACTCCAAGTCGATGTCAGGAAGATTCAGGTTGCTCAGGACATGTTTAATCTCGTCACTGGATCTGGGCGTTGAAGCGGGACAGGCATTCTCAGCGCACTGCACATTTGACTTGATCTGTTCTGGTTGTGGTAGTTCTTCCACAGCGATACAAGGGGACACATCAGCTATCTTGGTGTTCTTTCTCAACACGACTCTGTGGTTGGTTGGATTGATGACTTTCAGCGGAACAGAACCATCTCCCCAAAGCGGTGTGATTACTCTGCCAACCATTATCTGCTTTGGTCTTGACCTTGACTTTGTCGGCTCAACGATGACTGTGCTGCCCACCGACAACACTGAAGACACGGGTAGCTTTCCCCAAACCAGGTGTTCTGTCTGCGGCTCACACTTCTCTGGAGCTTCACAGTGCCTACTCTCTCTGGCACAGACTCACCTCTCTACCTCTCAGTGTTGGAGAAAAGGGACAAAAACTTGTGACACTCATCACTCTGGATATGGCTGGGCGTGGACATAAGTCTCCAGTAGCCGGTCGTCCCTTTCAGCTGTCTCAAGAGCCTCTTGATGGCGTTGGTGCCCAGGATCATCTCCTCAGTCTGACCTGGCACAACTAGAGTAGGGACCGTCATGGAACAACCATACATCGACACTTGAAGGTCATAAATCGCTGTGGGACTGACACGATGGCCTCCACAGCCAACAATTACAATGTTGTGCGCTGACTGCTTTGTTATATCTGGACTGCATCGCAATAAACTAGCTTCAGCAAACTCGCTAAAAGTACATGCCATGAATCCACTATCGATAAGGGCTTTAAAAGTGGGGCCATTCTCAATTGAAACTGATGTGTAGAACAGACTATCTGATCTTGGAACTGTCTGTAAACTCTGAAAAATTACTGTCTTGTCTGAAGAAATATCACTACTGTACAGCTGACTTAGAGATTCATAATCTGAAAAAGCTTCGAAACTAGAGGTGGGAGGCTCACTCTCAAGATCTACGTGGTCCTCCCCTACACGCAGATCAGTCAGTTTGACGGCTGGCTGATGGGTGCTGCACTCCCGCCTCTGTGTGGACATTTGTTCCGTGGGTGATCAGGTTAGAAACACTGGAAACACAGTCTGTTATCCCTACAGTGTGACGGAGCAGAATGAGAGGAGTCTTTACAGACTAAGCAAGGTGTGTCGTTAAGGCCTTGAATCCGAGGTAGGCCACTGGGCTTCCTAAAAGTCGGTCTGGACTGGGCATTGCTCATGAGAACTTTCTCCAGCATACTAATCATCCTCTCCAGAGAAGAGTGATCTGTGGGTGCAGACTGTTGTGGAGACCGCGGGTTACACAGGGGCGCTGGGCTAGTAGCCACCTCCCTCTCCAGGACTGTCTTATCTTTCCTCTTCCCTGCTGCTCTGATGAATTTCTCGGAGTGGTATTCATTCAAGACTTCCTGCACCTCAGAAGCAGACCACTTATCAATGGTCTTAGAACAAAATGTGAGGGCCAAATCAGAGTTCGGGCAGTTCCGAATGAACATTCGTGTGACCTCAATGGACAGATTGTCTTGCTGCTTACCCTGTTCTTTGAGACATTCCGCAGTGACATCAGCAGCACGGTTGAGGCGCAGCCAGTAGTCATAGGGGTCTTCCTGTGGCTCAGGGAGAGTGGTGTAAAAGTCTTGCAGAGGGAGAGGTGAAAACTGCTGACAACTGAAATGCTTCCTCAAAAGACTGTACATTACATCTGGGTTACTCCTGATGTCGACGCCGCTAGATTTCATGCCCACTCTGACAACATCCTGGGCTTTGCCTCTTAAGTGAATGAGAATCTCCTCACCTTGTTCTTCAGTCGGCAGGCCACCCTTCCTGATGAAGGTCCGCATGAGCTCAATCCACTCTTCAAGTGTAACAGAATCTGATGAGTCACCTCTGAAGGTAGGAGGATCTCTCACTTTCCTCTGACTCACTACGTGAAGCTGAGATGAACTAGATAAAAAGTCCTGAGCTGGAGTGTGACTGTCCTGTGTGTGTGTACTAGCTGTAGCTGCTGTTGGGCTAGGCCTGCTCAAGTGTGTGAGAATACTGTCTGCGAGCTGCTGACCTATGTGTTGCACAATGTTACCCATCTGACCTACAAGGTCAAGAGGAGTGGACGTGTACGGGAGCTGGTGTGCGGAGGAGCTATCCTGTTGTGTGGGAGCAGTGTGTGGTGAATCCCTAATGAGAGGAGGTAAAGCATGGGCTGCCATCCCTACGCTACAACCTACATCTGAGCTAAGCTCTGGAAAAGGGAGAGGCGCCCCCAATAAACCCCTACCCCGACTAACACTACCCGGAGTCTGGAAGTACTGAGATCTGGTAAACTGTGAGCTATCCATTACAATGAAAGAGTAATATAGAAAAGTAGAAAGTAGAAAAGTAGAAAGCAGAAAACCTATGTACACTATAATACAAATACTACCATCTCACATCACAATCATATAATTACATAATTCACATGCTGCAGGTATACTGAACCATATGCACTCAACAGATGTTAAGCCAAAAGAGGACAACAGGCCCACCGGTCCGAAGAGGCGTTGATCGGCGACCAACTGGAGAACACGGGATCACGGCACCACTGTAACTTGCGTTGTGTTTTACTGGTGATACACTCGGAAACGATGATGGTAGATGAAGCAGGTTTATTGGTCTGCATGGGTCAGGAAATACAACATGAGGGAAGACAGTGAGATCTGGTCCGCCTGCAGCAGTTAACTTCCCTTCTGCTCTCAGACACAATTCTATTAGGCTACTACACTAAGTATCTACGCATATGGTTATTTCATTTCAGGTCCAGTATGAGGTGAGGTGTCTCAATAAAATAATACAAAATAAATTCCAAAAGGGAATAATGTGGCATAAAAACATGAGTGTGAATGTGTAAATGTATGTAACTGTATAAGTAAACTACTTATATCTTACATGGGGGTGATCATCCAGTATGATAAAATAAATATAAACAGTAGAATATGCAAACATTCAATCAGAGAGTGAATTCGATATACCACATACAAATACAAACACTACTTCATCTTTTTCATTAGTAAACACGCAAAACAGCGCTCATAAAAAGGTAAACACTCCACTCTTGTGGTGATACAGCGGTACTGCATTTAGAACGCTACAAAGACGTTAATGGCTAGTCATTCTAGCTCGCGAATGCTAGCATGCTACGAGTGAAACATAAAACATTCATGAAACATAAAATCAAAACAACAAATACAATTGGTTACCTGCATGGGTCAGGAAATACAACATGAGGGAAGACAGTGAGATCTGGTCCGCCTTAACAAAATAAATGTGATATTAAAATTTGCACTAAAGCCATACAATCATGCTTCAAGGTCAACCGAAAATACAAAACCAAATAAAAGTTACAAGACAATACAAAACATCGCTGAAACGCGAGTTATGTGGATGAACATACATAATGATTTTAACAATAGATATAGGACATATATAATACAATTTATAACACTTTTAATGACTTTTAATGCGGACCCTCATTTGCCCAGCTTACCTGCAGCAGTTAACTTCCCTTCTGCTGCAGGACACCCACAATGCAACTACTGTACAGAATAATTCCAAAATAAAAGTCTTGACCCATTTAGCAGGATTTAACAATAACTATATGGAACACTTTATTAACACCGTTACAAGAGCACCAAAACGTTTAATTTATTTTAAATGACATATATTTGGTCATGTAATACACTACTTCAAGAGGAAAACCACAAACCACAAAGTTTTCATAATCAGACATAGGAAGTCCTTGGTGTTAACCTGTCAATCAAACTGCGGGCAGTTCGGAGGGAAACAAATCACATTATTCAGGATGGTTGCAAGAAAACATGGAGTTATGTTTTGTCCATGTAGAGTAAGAGGAAGGATGACTTGTCATCAGTGGTGATGGGTTTTGTGGCTGGGCCTTCAATTACAAATACATTTTAAACATTATCTTGTTCGCAAATAAGCATAGCAACTAAGAGACAGATTGATTAAAACGAATGGACTTTGTCTCCTGATGTTTACCGACCTGCACATCAAACTAGGCTAATTTTCTGTCATTTATGTAATGTCTTCCTGGAACATCTAACATTACTGAGACCTTGAATTTCCCTTTGGGGATCAATAAAGTATCTATCTAGCTAGCTAGCTAGCTACATTAATGTTTAGTTAGCCCTCTACTGCACAGCATTGCCCTCAGGCATTGGAAATGACTTCCTTTTCTGCAACATGGTCCCAGTACCACATGGTGTGAGAAGAAGGTAAGATTATTTACCTTAGTGAAGTATTTAAAATTACATTAACGGTAAAGTAAATGTATACATGCCTGTATGAAGGTGTAGAAAAGCTTTTTGTCATGGTTTAATGGTTTTTTTTTTCAGGAGTGTCTATTTGCACCCCCGGTATGAATAGCCTTGGCCACACAGCTGAGCAAATCACACCTTGTGATGTAACAACAAAAACATGTTGCTTGCATGCACAAAAACATAGCGGA
Organism: Alosa alosa; assembly: GCF_017589495.1. Classification (NCBI taxonomy): domain Eukaryota; kingdom Metazoa; phylum Chordata; class Actinopteri; order Clupeiformes; family Clupeidae; genus Alosa; species Alosa alosa. The sequence goes on along the minus strand of NC_063210.1, from coordinate 23,151,533 downwards.
CATTTGTTTTTTCATCAGCAGAAAGTGAAGAATTCTGAAAGGTTTCGGTACTAATATATGTTCAAATTAAGTTTCAGGTGGAAAAGTTGTGTTTTATTTCCATAATCTTTGAATACATACAACCGTCAGTTTGTTAGTTAGGGACCGTTCGGTATGGAATGGACCAGGGGGTCAGGATTTGAAGGGTTAGCTTCAGCCACTTAGCATGGCATTTGGCCGCCGACATTTTTGAAAACATGGCGTTACATGATTGCAACTTCCGGCACCAGTTTGCACATGCTGATTGGTAGATGACAGCTCATGCACGAGTTTAGTGTTGGGCACGAGCGTCCTCGCGCGTCCATGTTGGTTTGCATTTCTGGAAGAGGACAAATAAAACAACTAACTACTTGGATTAAGCTACTGATACTTGACTTAATGCCTACATGATTTAGGCTGTATTACCGGACTTTGTGGTAAATAAAAGAAAAATGTTAATGTGGTCATATTAGGCTATTATTTGCCGTATATGCGGGGTACCAATTACCTTTATGTAACTGACTATGACCATACACTTTGGCAGATGCATAGCAATGACCTATATCCAATTATTAGCCTACTTATTGCGTTGTGTATGAAGACTATTTTAAAACGCACAGGCTGTAGTTCTGTAGAACGCAACGTCTTGATCATGTATGTCTCCCCAAGTGTTTTAAAATGAAACAAATGTCAATGACTTATTTCGTTTGTTTTCTTGCAACATTGACATGATTAGGCTATGCATTTGATTTAAATGCTCAGGCTGCCAGTCGAGGCAAAAGCCAAATGTCCAACAACAGTTGCAGACTCTATTCCTGCTCGAACCACAATACCCGAGGGATGTGCGCTTCTATCGGAAGTTTAACTTGCATTGGCTTTATTTCGTCTGCCTGCAAATGTAGCCTAGGCTTAACAAGCTGCAAATTCACACTGGGTGCAGCAAAAATCCCAGCTATCCACACATTTCCTACATACCATGTCTACTTAATTAATAGTCATTTTCGTTGGATAGCCTATTGCGTAATAGGCCTACAACCTGTCCAAATATTGTATTTAGGGATCATTATTTGTGAAGCCTAAAGTGACACAATATTGATATCACATTTGAACATCACATTAAATAACCTAGGACTTCAGAGACAGGGCAAACTTTACCACCATTCCCAAAATGTTATCCCAACCAATTAAATGAATTTGCGCTTATAACGAGGTAAAGCGTTCCCGAACAACTGGCCAATCTTCATCAACGACATACCGTTGTACCTTACGTTGTCTTCGTCTGTAACATGGAATCTAATAGGCTAATTCTAGCTGGTGCCGGAAACGAACACCCATGAAACGCCATTTTCGTAAAGATGGCTGCGGTCAATTTTATGCTTTTTTGGCTGAAGTAGCTAGCCTAGCATGGGCCATTGAAATGAATGGGGGCGGGACTTAGTCACTCTCTGCAGTTATATAGACCCCTTCGCAACGGCGGTGAAAACATAAACATTCGGGTGGGTGTGACGTCACTGGAGGCAGAAACAATCATTTGGATAGTGAGGCGGCTATTTGAATAGTACTAGTGAGGCGGCTAAAATCAGACAGTAATCTAAAATCTTTGCTAAAATGTGTAACGATATAGCACAGTATGTACATACACTCAGTGTACGTGATCGGGTGGATTATTTGAAAAAAATAAGGCTACATTATCAGATGGGACCATCGTGACAGACCTAATACCATCAGTGATTGGAAAGAAGAGTGACAGGCATCAGTTGAATGGCCGGACATTATTGAAAAACCGAGTGTCTACAGTAAGGAGAAGCTGAGGGTGTATAAATCATTGAATGCATATAACTATCCCCTAAATGGTTATGTCCAAGACTTACAATAGACCTACAGTACAATGACGTATCGGATGAGTTTTGTGTTTGCTGAACCGACATTTTACCGAGCCAGTGCCAATGTCACAAGGCAAAGATGAATCGCAAACGTGCTAATTACCGACCATTTCGTTTGAAAATTCTAAAACAACAATGTTTTTTAATACTTCAAAATAACATTTTATAAATGAACCTCACATTTTTCAGTAGCCATAGGTGTGTAGATTTGAACAAAATCTAGTTTGTTTCTTACCTGCCTGAAATGTCTAATTTTGTTTCCCACGCTCGGAGTTTAGTGCTGGGCCTTACACAGTAGTAGTAGGCCTAGCTAGTAGCCTAATCAAGGATCTTTGGTTTAGCTCTTCGAGTCACGGTAAAATATAATTTTTGGTACATAGCTAATTTAGATACACTTATGGTGTGGGCGCTTGCGTTTCTTTAGGAATCCGCCGTCTTGGTTTGTATAGAAATGAATATTAAGTGACATATACACGGCTTGGGTTATCGTGAGTCAAAGGAACAACTACGTTCTCACTGGAAACTGTAGCCTACTTATTTCAAATTTAACCGATGACTTTTTCGGTTCTGGCACCCGACAGCACAGCAAGATGAGACCATGATAACCTTTAGCCTCCCAAATATGACTGTTGGTTTAGCTTCCCAGCTGAGGTGATGTTCTTTTTTGCCTCCAGTGAACGTAATGACGTAGGCTGAGAAGGTACCTATTGACCCCTTGCAAGTGACGTCACGTTTTGTTCGCGCCACAGCAAAATAGCCTAGTGGACGGCAAGAACACGAATCAAATCAATGGGTTGTAATGAGACATATCGCACAGCTAGGAGATTATAGTGAGATTTAACCGTAGTAATGCCCTTCCACGACTGTTGGCTTATTGTTTGGAATACAACAACATCCCATGTTCTTGCATAGATATATTTTGGTTTGTTTTCTTTGTGTTTCGGGAGTATTTCAACCACAATTGCATGCTTATCTCCTCGGTGTATGAAGCACAGCAGCGGTTGCTATAGCAACCATAGACTCTGAACAGGACGGCAGATAGCACTTAGGCAAAGTCTTTGGCAAGATCTGAATGTAAACAGATAATACCGTTCAAGTTTTTTTTATTTCCTATTTCTTTCAATTCTTTAACTTAAGACATGTAGGCCTAAGAAGTAAGTTTATTAAGCTGGGCAACGCACAAACTGACGAAGTTACATTAGCCCTAGCACTATGAGCTACGATAAACGTTAGCTAGAATAGCTAGCTTCTAAGTGTGGCAGCTAAGTTATTATTTCATGTTCTGTTATGACATTCTTAACGTTTTGACTATGTTACAACTCATAAAAGCAAGACAAATAAAGTAACCAAATCGCTTTGCAATATTTTAGTCTAAAAATACGTATGGGTGTTCATTTACCATAATGTTAATTACAGTAGCCTAACGTTATGACCTAACGTTATCTCCACTTGCTGTTACCACCAGTTTTAATAACTTTACATTTGCGATCATGACCCATTTCATCTAACAACACCACTGGCATCTTTCCTTGACTATCAGACCCCAAACAGCAATACATTGAACTACAAAGATGTTATAGTAATGGTGTTCAGTTCATCATAATCGTTATGACATAATGTAATTTGCAGTCCGTCTCCTATCTTTTTGCCGTCCAGCATGGAGCCGTCACGTGACTTAAGTCACGTGTCTGCAAGGGGTGAATATAATACCTCCATGGAATGGACCACCGGAGGAAAATAGGGGAGGGTCATGTATTTTTATTCTTTGTTGAGGGGAGGGGTCACCCAACTTTTTTTAGTCTAGGCGGGAGGACCGCCGTCATGCTATCCGGCAAAAGATTCTTTGGACGCCGCTATTTATGGATTTCCGGCTCCCATTGACTTACATTGAACACATGTAAACAAAACGTCAATTATGTGCTCAAACTAACGCCGCTGACTTATGAAAACCACTATTCCACTTTGATACGAAACTACATAATTGTACAACATTTATACAACAAAAATCACAGAATTTGGATCAAGTAATGTGGAGAAATCTTATGCAAAGTGTCAACCCCTAACAATGTGCCCACTGCCCAAATTTATGGTCGACTAATGTCGAATGTCAGAGTAATGACATTGAAAAGGTACCTTAATGATACACTTTAATTTATAAAGGTAATGAAGTATAAAAGAAAAACACAATTTATCAGATGGATTACCCAAATAATTTGTAACAAAGTACATTTATTCGAGGGCACATCTATTCCCAGAACTATAATGGGTGTTAAATATTCCACAACCACTAGATGGCAGCATGACACAGCACATAAAGTACACCTACGTGTCGCTGCGACATGAAGGATGGCGTGGTTGAATATCCACTTCTCCTGCACTTCGGGTCTAATAGCGGGTGAATTGTATGACCACCAGATGACGCCATTTCACTGCACCTCGGGCCTAATAGCTGCTGTAACTTCGTTTAAGTAATAAGCCTCGAGGAGCCGACGGTTACACTTGTTTTAGGGGCGTTGTTAGCCACGCTGCGCAAGCCTGGTAGGCTACAGGAGAAGCTCATAGGCTACAGTCGCGTGTGTTTGTGGTGATTTATTCCATGTATTAACAAAATAATAATGTAACATTAAAGAAATAGCCTACATAGATAAAAAAAAACTAAATAATTACACCAAAAAAGTAAAAAAGCTTTATCATTGATAAATAAGCTTACTGAAAATCAAATATAGGCCTAGCCTACAATTGTGTTCCACAGACAATATGTCCTACAGATAATAACAACAGTAAGAACATAGGCTAACCTAAGTCATGACGACACGAGGGCTTAAGTCTCATGTTGGCCTATGACTACGAGCCTAGGCTACCAAGCACGCCTGTGTTCATGACAGTGAAATAGCTCCAATATTAATTGTGTCGCCAATAAATATATGCTAACATGAATCTCATCAGTCACCTATAGATAAGGGTTAGGCTATAACATATGGAGGCTATAATGTAAAAATAGGGTCATATCATATAATGTTGACTTATTAAGATGGGGGAGAGAGCTGGACATATTACACTGAACTAACCTGTTCATTGTTGAAAATCAATCAAAAGTGTGTAGTTGATCCGGATTTCATTGGTCGCAAGGACTGTTAATGGGTGTATCCACAATTGGGACCTTGTTACAAGTTGGTCTTTCAGCTGCTAATGCAATCAGTGGCCGTCAGAAAACATGTTAGACAACTGAGGAATGAGATGCCACACATAAAATGTACAGTCAAACAGAACCCACAAACATCAATGGGAATCAACCAAACACTGCAGGGAACCATGTTATTGTCAATCAGCACTCTGCCACGCTAAATCAGACCCTGCTTATGTTTGTGCAGAGCAGAACAGATATTTGTAGATATGGTGCAGGACCTGTTAAGAGAGATTGGCAGCTCAGTCTCCCTCATATTAGTCCCTACGGTGAACGATGTAATAGCATAGTGCTGCTGCTTCTGATGTGCAAGACAAGACAGGGTATATATCCATAATGTGACAGGCAGCATGTATTTATCATTATGTTACAACCTCTGCACAACTACTATTGATGTTAGAAGAACAAAACAATACATCTTCAAATGTTCATTGCTTATTACATGTGTTATAAAAACAAAATCCTTGTCTGCTTTCTGTGTTTTTGCATGCACCTGTCTACAGGGGTGTAAAGACATATTTGTTCACCATGCACTTAGGCTGTTCTGAGTCATTGTTTGCATGTTATAGTATTTGTTGATTTCCATTTATTGCCCATTGATATTGCATTCACATTATTGTTTATTATTGCTATTCTCCTTATTAATGTAGTGTCACCAACGTTTAAAATAATATCAAATGACATTGTTATTCATAGCCATATTTATTCTGCTCTTATAAGGTAATACAGTGCACATATTTATATTTCATTTATACTACTCTAAACCACCTTCTGAAAATCAACTGTATAGTACTGCACCATATTTCTTGACCTGTCTCACCACCTGCCTATACTGTAGGCTACTTACACCACCTTACTTACAACACTTTGAAGAGCCAAAAGCAAAGCTCAGCACACCTGTTCTGTGCATCAGCAAAGTTGGAGGGTTAATTTATGAACCATCACTTCTAGCTGAAACATCACTTCTAGTAGGCTACATGTGACGTGTAGGCTAGAATAGAAGTCTTTATTGTCCATTACTGGGGAAATTAATCGGCAACACTTTATTTTAATGTGTCGCTGTTACAGTGTACCTACATGTACCTAATTAGGTACAGTGGTACAACCTGTGTAATAACATGTACTATCAGGTACTGTACTATCATTGTACTTGCATTATGTATTTGTGGGTACCTACATAGGCTATAGTTGTTACATTGTAATACTGAGTGCTTTTACCAAACTTTGCCAATTTGCCTAAAGTTTCATCAGAGACAAAGAGCTGACCTGAGACCTGCTGTATGGGGTAAATCTGGTCATGATAGATTTGATATACAAACCATTCTTAGCTCCAGTCAAGGCCTCATTGTCTTCAGTGTACATGTAACAGCTGTGCTGCTACAACCTTGTTACTCTTTGATACAGTGGAATAAACCTATTAAGTGTACCAGTTAATTACTTACATGCACATATGACATGTATGTTGTGTCTTCGATGTCTTGGAACAGGTCTACTAATTCACATGTACTGTGTGGTGTAACAGCAGACACGTTTCAACACATCAATTACAGGATGCATGACATCAATGACGGGATGTATATAATATGTACATGTATATGTACAAGTACTTAACTGGTACACTTTATTTGAATGGGTTCATTCCACTGTATCAAAAGAGTAATAAATAACACAGTTGATACATGTACTACAGTATGTAGGGTAATGGCAGACATGTTCCAAGACACCAATGACACAACATGTAATGTAATATGTAATTGTAAGTGGGCAATTCCACGGAAAATTGACTTTTTGTCACATCCATAACGCCAGTGAAATGCCTTGGCATTTGTATGATGTGAATGTTACTATTCATTTTTTGTGCATTTTTCTCATGTACATTCTTCAGCCAGAAATAGCAAATGCTCAAATTTCATGTAATCATTCACATCATACCATACCATCACATTTTATTGGCGTTATGGATGTTAGAAAAAACGTAATTTTCCATGGAATTGCCCAAGTACTTAGTACTTATGCCACTGTATCAAAGAGCAATAAGTGTGTACCAACACAGTTGATGTAGTGAATTAGTAGACCTGTTCCAAGACATCGAAGACACAACATACATGTCATATATCATATGTACATGGAAGTAATTAACTGGTACACTTAATAGGTTTATTCCACTGTATCAAAGAGTAACAAGGTTGTAGCAGCACAGCTGTTACAAGGATACAAGGAAGTTTATTGTCACATGCATATAGTTACTGGAAGTAAGAAATGCAGTGAAATTATGTCTGGTGTCAGCCTATTTGAGCATTTATGGGGAGTGCAGAAGAAGGGGTTTAGTAGATTAAGGGCAAGGGCTGCATAAGAAAGGTGGGGAGGATTGGGATTGGGGGGCACCAACAAGGAGCACCCAAGAGCAAAAAAACATGTACACTGAAGACAATGAGGCCTTGACTGGAGCTAAGAATGGCTTGTATATCAAATCTATCATGACCAGATTTACCCCATCCAGCAGGTCTCAGGTCAGCTCTTTGCCTCTGATGAAAATGTAGGCCAATTGGCAAAGTTTTGTAAAAAAACTCAGTATTACAATGTAACAACTAAGCTTATATGTAGGTACCCACAAATACATAATGCAAGTACAATGATAGTACCTGATAGTATATGTTGTTACACAGGTTACACCACCATACCTACTTAGGTAGGTACACTGTGACACATTAAAATAAAGTGTTACCTATAATATATATATATATATACACACACACACACATTACATACCTACACATATAAATGTAGCATGACAAGTGTGTTTACATACAGCAAAAACTTCTGTATTGCCCTCTCTCTCTGTGTATATATATGTACACACACATTACATACATACACATATAAATGTAGCGTGACAAGTGTGTTTACATATATCTATGTATATATATATATATATATATATATATATATATATATGTATGTATGTATGTATACATATACACAATACATACATACACATATAAATGTAGCGTGACAAGTGTGTTTACATGCAGCACTAACTGTTTACAAGCAATAACTTCAGTTCAGTAAAACCACGAATCTGTTCTGTATTGCTCTTTCTTTCTCTCTCTCTCTGTATATATATATATGCACACACACATTACATACATACACATAAATGTAGCGTGACAAGTGTGTGTTTACATGCAGCACTAACTTCAGTTCAGACCGACAACCTGTTCTGTATTGCTCTCTCTCTCTCTCTCAAATTCAAATTCAAATTCAAAGTTGCTTTATTAGCATGACTGCATGGGAACAGTGTTGCCAAAGCTGTTGTTACATACAACATAACAAACAAGAACATAAGACCATAGGACAAAAAACAAAAACAGAAAATACTCTCTGTATATATGGATGTATATGTATATGTATATATATAAACATATATATATATGCACACACACACATTACATACATACACATATAAATGTAGCGTGTGTGTTTACATGCAGCACTCTCTAACTTCAGTTCAGACCGACAACCTGTTCTGTATTGCTCTCTCTCTCTCTCTGTATATATGTATATGTATATATATGTGTGTGTGTGTATATATATATATATATATATATATATATATATATATATATATATATATATATATATATATATATATGTGTGTGTGTGTGTGCGTGTTATATATACATATATATCATATATATGCCGCGCAATAGCGCCACAACACATGTAATTTCACTGGACATTACGGTAAAAATCTTGTTTTTCCTTACTAATATTCGTGTCATCCAGCAAACATATTGCTTAATTCTTTTGACATTTCGTTCCTTTATAAATTGTAATGTAATATAAAGGTACGTTTTTGAATGTCATTACTCTGACATGTGAGGGATAACGTCCATCGACGTGACCTGTTATACGTGACTCATGGACAAGGGGAAATGCCATTAACTCGGCGTCACGCAGCTGCAATTTTCTTAATATCGATATTTCTCCACATTACTTAATCCAAATTCTGTAATTTTTGCTGGATAAATGTTGTACAAAAATGTAGTTTCGTATCAAAGTGGAATGTTTTTTGTCATAAGTCAGCGGCGTTAGTTTGAGCACATAATTGACGTTTTGTTTACATGTGTTCAATGTAAGTCAATGGGCGCCGGTATTCGGCCAATGGCGGCGTCCAAAGAATCTTTTGCCGGATAGCATGACGGCGGTGGCGGGAGGGTCACCCAACTTTTGTAGTCATAAAAACAACAAAATTTGGGCCGTTGCCCAGGGCCTCACGTCTGATGGCCCTCGCACCTGGCCAAAGATGACATTAAGCGTTTATTCTTCATTAACGCCTATTGTATCCTAAAGCTTAACGAGGCTTAACGTCCCAAAACAACGATCAATTATCATCAAATTTCTCTCTCATATTGCTCCTCATAACCACCTGACACGTCCGAATCCCAGAACATAACGCACTGGACCTCATAATAGGCTCGAGATATAATTCCAAAGGGGACAGATAGGCTACTACATTTAAAACTTAAAAAGATTGGTAAATTGCGATCAGTGACTGGCATCGGGTGAACGAAGCTTTTTGAAGTTGAATAGGCTATTAAAAACTATTTGCGTACCTCCATGTCACAGGAGAGACTAGTGGGCTCGCCCTTCTATGAATTGAAAAAGACGTTAGGCTACCTGCAAGCTGGCCTATGATTTCATTGCGGCAAGGTAAGCAAGAAAATGTTTTTTTTCTGAGTCAGGATATGGCGAGTCAATGTCATTTATTTGTCCAATTTTAGCCTACAGACCAGTTTCCATAGTGCACATCTTATCAATAGTTTAAATGTAATGTGTTTCTGCTCATTGACAAATAGTGTTCAGCACAGTGTTCGCCTTTGTTACACTAGTTTGGTTTCGTGATGTACCCTATGATAAACGGCTTATGGCCAAATATGTGACTCAGCTAATGTTATACTGTAGGCTATATAATTTCCCCTATTAAAAACAAGCTGGTGTAGCCTATAAGCCTACTATTAAAATGCACCGACAGTAGCCTAGGCTACGTGTAAAGTAGGCTATCCAATTATTTCATGCACGTAAGTGAAGGGCCTCGCACCCACTTGCGACGGCCCTGCATCTCCCAAGGGCGTCGTAGTAAATGTTATTAACTAATAGAGATGCAAATATTTCGGGTAAATGCATCAGTTGATTGATGTATTAAATTGTGTCCAAGCCAACATTGTTTGAGGGCAGGCACCCTCTCCCTTGCATGAAATGGTTCAGTCCGCCTTCCCCTGCTAGGCGCATTTTTGAAGTAACGTTCATTCTGCCGAAGCGGCAATGCAGACGGTCACGGTGTGAAGATGTCTAAGTCTAAGAAAGCTAAATCCGGTTGCCAGAAAAGAAAAGAGGCAAGAAAGGGAGAAAAAAAGAAATGAGGGAAAACAAGTGTTAACAGCCTTCTTTCCCAAGAAAAGTGAGCCCAATGTGAAAGCAATAGTCTACAAATGAAATGAACTCCTGAAGGTTACAAAACACTTCTATACCACCGCGAATCCGTGATTATCAGTGCTGAAACAGCATTAACACAACATTAGAAATAACATGATGCCTGATTTATAGCCTACCACAACATTTCAATAGTCTACTAATTCGAAAATTATTATGAGCTTATAGCTTAACTTAGTAGGCTCAATGTTCATGAGGAAAGGCTGTCAAATTAGTAGCAAAGCTAACTTGTGAAACGCATCACACTCAGTTTCAGTTTCTGTCACAGAGGGTGATGCAGCAGCAGCAGACCTCTCACCATCTGATGTGGACTTGAGACAAGGTGAGCCTATAGTTTAAAATGAAATCACACAAAAGGCTGTACTGCAATGTATATTTAGCAACACTGTCATGCTTTTAAACATTCTTCAAATAAAACAGAAATTCAGTGAAGTCTTGGGTAATAAGATTATTTTCTGTTATACAGTACATATAAGAGTTGTTAGATTAATTCAATGTGTGATTAGATAGTAGTTAGTAGTTGGGGGGGGGGGGGCATGGCCACCACTTGTGCATAGGGCCCAGAATTTGGTGCTACGCCCCTGGCAGCTCCTCCTAAGACAGCGGGAAAAAAAGTTAAAATACAGTACGTGATAAACCCGGAAAAAGTTGACAGGTAGGCTATGTTTCGGTCCTGGTGATTATTTTTGAAATTGTGCAAACGACAGCCTTTTCAAGGCATTTTAAGAAAGGAGTGGTAGCATGCAAGCTCCCAAATTGACCCAGTAGCCTACAGAAGGCATCAATAAATTGAAGGGGAGGGTCATGCGTTTTCTCATAATCACTTTGGAGGGTCATAGAAAAATGTATTGCTGGTGAGGGAGGGTCACATCTTTTTTGACTAATGCTCCAAAAAAATCCTCCGGTTGCCCCTTAAATAAATAACGAACAGTCCCTATTGAAGTTAACTTGTTACCATCAAAAATCGTTTATCGCCTGTAACTCCGTGATAACAGGACGTAACAGGAAGGCATTTGGCTGAGCAACGGAGGTTAATATGCTCTATATTTTGTCCAAATGATGTCTATCATCGTTGCACTCGGAGAAAACCAGAATGTTTAATTTGTCCTGCGTTTCTGGCTGCAAACGGGATTCACTCATAGCCAAATATTTCTTTATTAGGGCAGGCATATTTCTGGCTATTAAATTATTTCTAAACCAGTCTGCTAAAGTTAGTAGTGAAGTCTGTGTAGGGTTTTCCAGGCTCCATTTCTTTTTACGAGACACCCTGCTCACTTGAGACATCTGCCGGTTGTTTGGGTTGTTGCAGCGTCACTGGAAAAATACAAATTAAAGTCGTGTGATACCGCGTGATCCCACGCGCGGACCGCGAGGGAAGCTGGCCAAGTCGAAGCACTGCCCACTGTACTTGTCTTTAGATGTGAGAGGGTCTGAGACTGTAGTCTTTCAAAAATCTTTAACAAATCTTTGCAAATCTTTCCAAAGTCTGTCAGTGTAAGGAGGGCTTTAGATAATGACACAACATTTGGCAACTTCGAACCCACAGGTGGCGTTATGAAAGGTTTGTTGTTCGGTCTTATCTTCGCAAGTCAGCACTATTGCTGCCAAGGGTACGAACTTTTCACCGTATAGCACAAGTTCAGAGGTTTACACAAAGTTCAGGGGTTTATACACTCTAAAAAATGTTGGGTTAAAAATAACCCAAATATAACCCAGCTGCTGGTTAACTATTGGACCAACACCACATTGAGTTATCCTAACCCAATAGTCTGGGTACAATATTAAACCCAGCAGATTGGGTATGATTTTAACCCAAAACGCTGGGTTATATCAACACAACGTTAGTTAAATTGCCACAACCGACTGGATAAAGGTATAACCAATGTGCTGGGTTATAACTATATAAATGCTGAGTATAATTCACACAGTATATTGGGTATCGATTCAACCCAAACCACTGGGTTATATCAACAGAATGACTAGTTAAAATTACCACAGTTGCAGGGTTTTCCAAACCCAGTATTTGGGTTGCATTGAGAGAATAGCTGGGTTAAATTGACTGAATTTATTCATTGTAATCTCATTTTCATCCCTTTTTAATGCAATGTAAAAATATTATTTAATCTACTCATAATCAGGAATACATTCATTTGAATTAATGCAAATCGTTACTATTTCACTTAAAAGCAGTTTTTAGTCTATTCACAGTTATAAAGGGTATTTTGGCCTTTGTAAAAATACCCTGATCTCACCAAAAGAAGGGCAAAATATTTTATTTCAAAATGTAAAAAAGCTGAAACAATTTACAGAGAAGAACAGAACAAAACAGAATAACACACAAAAGGCATAACAATGAACATAATTATTAGCCTGGGTGTTCCCATGCTGCCTTGCGCGCGATTTGATTCACGCTGCTAAGGCAGCCTGGAGACCATGGAGCAAATTTTCGCCTGAGATAGGGAACCAATCACAGAACAGGGGGGAAAGCAAGACGATGATGAGCTATGCACAGACGCATTTGATAGACATCCGTGGCACCCAATAAACGGATCTGGGCATTTTTTTCAAATACGAGAAAATGAACGTTTGGTTCCCAGACCACGTCTCATTGAGAAGTGGTGGCCCTAGCCAGGCTACATAATTATCAGAACAAAGAGGACAACACATAGCTCATAAAATATCTTTAAAAAAAAAATCCTAGGTGGATGCCTGGGCCAATTGTGAGGCTAAAAATTGCACCCTGGAGGGTACTGCCCCGCCCATATCATAAAAGGCCGTCTGGAGCACCTCCCAGACCGGTCCACACTCCTTGGGGTAATTGATATCTAATGTATAAAATGCCTTGAAGCAGACATCAACTGCCCCCATGAGGCTTCTCTGCTTCAATGCCTGTCCCGCCATCACCAGGAAGGCCTGGGAGCACATGTTACCCTCCCCTAGCATCAGTACATATGGATATGCCCGCGTAGCACCGGCCTCTGCGAGGATCTCCACCATATTTGTTCCAATCTATAGGGAGGACAGAGAGAGAAAAGTAGTTGTAATAATTTTTAGTACAGGTATAGTGATTGATGAAGATTTAGAGCCAAAAAGCAGCAGTGAATGACCAAAAAGAGACTTACTGGCTGGATATCCAGGAAGGCCTTCCTGGCTTCTTCTACACTGTGCCTCACCGTCTTCCTCCCCACCTTATACACTGCACTGGGCAGCAAAGCGGGCAGTGTCGTGAGGGCCATAATCGTCTTGGCATCTATAAAATCAGAATTGGGATGCTTTAATGGCAAATTTATTATACATTGGTTAGAGCAAAACATTGAAATATTAAGATATTTGTGTGTGTGTGGGGGGGGTTTGCGCAAGACTATTTTGTATCATGACGTGCTTGTTTGACTACATATGACTAAATTAAACATTTCACTGTGGGACCCTTTAAAAGTTTAATCACCGTTCCATATCAATGCTTGTGAATGGTAACTTTAACAACCATATTGAGCCTGGAAGCACAGGCCGTTATCCCTTACTTCAAGATGTTCTCCCTGTTGGCATACTATCTACATCGACGTGTGCTTGTGACCCTTGCTGCAAAATCAGGCCGATGCCGAACAGAAGCAAAACATGAAGGTAAGTTTTCAGTATATGGTGGTTTAATTTGTTTTCACAATACGATGGTTAAACCAGGACCAAACTCCGAGCACGGTGAAAAAAATCGGATATTGAAGGCAGTAAATGGTAAATGCTCCCGTTAGGAACCAAACCAGATTTTGTTCAAATCTACACACCTATGGCTACTGGAAAATGTAAGGCTCATTTATCAAATGTTATTTTGAAGTATTTAAAAACATGTTTGTTTTAGAATTTTTTAAAGATTTTACGATACATTTGTTGTGCCCATAAACAGTAAAAGAAAGGTCGTGCCCTATACATGGATTTCTATGGAACGTCACGAAAACATGCGTGCGCAACCAAGAGGCAGAAAGCACCATAGAACAGCATAGAGCAATGCAAAAGAGCAAAAGAATAAAATGAGTCAAACTTAGTCTGAAAAACAAATATAGTCTGAAATGAGATGTTATTATCACTGAGACAACAGGGGTATACAAAAAAATCTGATTGTAGCTTACAGCAGCCGACTATTTAGGTTAAGTTTATAATGTGGACGGCCACCAAGCGTCTTCTGCCTCACGGCTGCGCGCGCATCTAGTTTTGTTGGTAAACGGGAAACCCGTGTATAAATCGTTGCATACCTAGACCATAATGCATTGCGGGCCATCCCGATTCCCGCGAAACTCAAAACAGCCGTCTGTAGCCAGCCAGCTGATATTGCCAGCCCTGCTGAGAAGACGCTAACATTATGCTCTACAAATGTAAGTGATGTTTTGTTGTTGATGGTTAATATAACGTTATGGTAATGAATTAATTCCTGTGTAATCAGTTGAGTCAGAATTTAGTCATCGCAATAGCCTATTATTTCAATTAACGCGGTTGGTTAAAGTTACGTTAAGGCAAAGTGAACATTTATGTTAACGTTAATGTTAACACTACCTCAGCTCATTTGACGTTGACTTTAACGTCAGATTTTTGCATAAAGTTAGCTGAATACACTCTCTTAACCCCACATGTAATTGTAATGTCACAACAACTTTATCATCCTATAAGCTAACGTAAGTTATATTTAAACGTCATCACCAATTGTCTCTAACTTACTATTGTAACTATTTTGAACCATGGGTTTTCAAGTTTCATGTCTTAATGTTACAAACGTTAACTTAACCGTGAAAAAAACACACGTTAGGCCCGTTTCACACCGGATGGGAAAGCATGAGCCTGTCAGCTACGCTAACGCACTTTAATCTGGCCCGCCGAGCATTTATTAGTTTATAATATATCCGGCCTGCCACGCACTTTAATCCGGCCTGCCGATAATTTAATTAGGTTATCATAGGCCGCTTGCTATTTTTTTTACAGTGATAGACGACGTTGTGGTTAACTTTAGACTACTGCAAACTGCTTTGCACTCTTAGAGAATGTTTACAATGTCAATGTCAAAACAGCTTGTTACATCGAGTTATTCCACTGCTTGGTTAAATTTCCCATTGTCCTACATAATTTAGAACGACCATTAACCGTATGTTATTTGCACACCATGTTGCACACCTAGATCCATTTTTTTGGCCGGATCACACTTGTATATTAATTCACTGAACTCATTGTGAAGTTTAAATGAACCGTCACGTTGCATCCGAGCTGTAAAATGTGACCCTGCAAGGCGAAACCTGTCGCATTTAGGTGAAGATTCAACACATTAGCAGCCATTCCCGTAGTCCATACCGCTATTTACTCATTAGGCTACTCTTTACTCAATGTCAGCTTTCTATCGTTCTTGGCAGATGTAACCGAATATGAATGTGAAAGACTTGCCTTTCAGGGCACCAACGTTCATAAAGCACAAACTTTTTAGAAATATCCTGGCGTCATTTTAGGGACCAGCAGAAGTTTTCCATTGACGTAGCGCATTTTTAAAAGTATACACAATCTGTGTACACAGAACTTCCTCTCCCCTTACTTCCTCCGAAATACATTACTTATATTCTATAGTGACACCTTATGACCGTCCCAGGTATTAACTATGGGCACAGCACTAGCCATAGGCAATTTGAATGGAGCTGGCAGAGTCTTAAAGAGTCTTAAAGTGACAGTGCACCATTTAAACAGCATCAAATTAACAGTATTTTTATACAACAAAATTACTGTCATTTTAAGGATACAAAACAAGATATATATATATATATATATCTAGTATTATTTTTTGTGTGTAGCCAACAGGCCAATTTTCAACACCCCTGAGTTAGACCTTGCACACCGCTTGCGTGACACGTACGTCTCAGGCGAGGCTTGAGCTGCGTCGGAAACGCATGCATGCCTTGGACGTAAGTGGAGGTGGGGAAACAACTCCAAGAACAGAATGTGATGTTCCTCTATTATTTTCCTGAGATAGGCAATGGCTGGTTCTGTTATTGAAGGGGCAAATGCAAACTCCATGCACGAAAGGAGCACGAGCAGAAGCTGCCACTCCTTGCTATTCTCAGGGACGAGATCACCTATTAGGAGGGGCAGCAGCCGTAACAAGCACCATGTCTGCGCAGCAGATTGACGCATGGCACCATCAACATTACGAAGGTCATGCCTACTGATGACCGATGGCTTGTTCCGTCTATCTGAAAAACCATAGTCGAAACTTGTGAGCCTGTAGTTCAGTTTCTCTAAACTGAAATGACCCTGTTCAATCAAAGTTCAATATTAGTTTTCAAGCTTTCAATGTATCCAAGAATACCATTAAGGCCTAAATTGTCCCCTGAAACCTGACCAATGCTGACTATTAATCATAATGCCATCTGTCTCAAGACTCTTGAGTTCCTGAACAATAGGATAGGATCGCATCAAGACCATAAGTCTTGGCATCATCTGTTTTATACACTCCCAAAAGGAACAGTGATTTTAGGCTAGAGAGCAACTCGGGTGGTAAACTCTTGATGCTGAAATAGAGGAAGCCCAATTTATGCACTCCAGTCTTTGAGCCAAGAGGGTTGACAGTTTCACAATCATCATTGTAAAGCAACAGTGGGATTGACATCTCTTTGAGAAAGAGTTGGTGATTTTTACAAAACTCCCCATCAAAAAAATCCTGTAGAACATCACAAGTGTCAGCCACAGCAACCTGTCTGACACACCCAGACACTGCATCCCTCTGCTGTACATAAGATAGGCCTGGCAGTTTTTCTGCCAAAGGTTCAATGAAGAAGCCTGTCTTGGCGAAATGCTGCATTTGTTTGTATTCAGTTTCAAGGCCTTTAAATGGTGCAGAGCAAGACAAGAAGTAATTTCTATGGCTCTGTGTCTCTGGAGTATCTGCGTGCCCTAATGTATTCAACAAAGCCATAGTCTTTCTTTCAAGATGCCCCACAATGTCACCAATCAGCTCACCCCAGTTCTGCTAACTACAAAATTTAGAGTAGAAAACGTTAAATTTGACCTTGACCTTAGATTTGCCAAGAAGAGACCCACCCTCTCAGTCATGCCATCTTTATCCAGTTCATCCCAATAGGTTATACCCTCTGATGAACTTTCCTGTACTGAGCCCTCTTAACCTTGTAGGAGGTCATAGGTTTCAACTGGCCCCTCAGAGAGGTTATAGGAACCCTGCTCTTGATCGTGCTTCTCTAAATGTCTGCTAAATGACCTAATGAAGGAGAAAGTCCTCCCACAGCCTTGCTCACCACATTGAAAAAATGTCCCTGTGCTATTGACATGGTGAATGGCACGCAAATGAGCGAGTAACTGTTTGTAGGGCCCGGCAATATGCCGTTTGCATTTAAAGCAAATGAATGGCATACTGCCTATAGAGCCAGTCTAGCAGGGTATTGATAAGTAATTGATTAGTAAGTGATTTGAATGTGTTGTATTTGCATTGATTTGAATGTGTTGGATTTTATGATGAAAGCGAACTGAATTGTTGTTTGTACTGTCAACTGTACTTGAATAAAATTTTATTTGGAATGAATGCTAGATTGTTCTGATTTGTTCTGAACTGATTCTCAGGTACTTACAAATTATTTGTAGCATTTGCTAAATGTAAGCCTAACTCCAATCCTTGGAACAAGTGCTTGAATTGTTGCTTCATCTAACAGTAAAAAAACTCTCTTCATCGATTCCCTCAGCTGTAAGGCAGAACAGAAGAAAAGGCAAATATTAACAAGGAGAGGTACCACCACTGACACTAAACAGTATATCATTCACATGCAAGACAGAGACAAACATACAGGCTTAACATGTATAGTGGTTATTGATTTCTGGGGTTAGGGTTAAGGGTTAGTGTTTGATCATTTGAAAATGGTCTGCAAAGGAATGGGTCTCAGACAGACCTAGAGGGAGAACTCAAAAGAGCTGTTATTGATTATGGTTTATTACAGTGTTATGTATGAATTGTGAAAATTATATTACCTAAAAACCTATCAACAAGGTCTCCCATCTGCCAATCCACCAATTTATTAATGACAAAAGTATCCATATCTTATGTGGTAAGCCTGAAAACAAAGACAATGCAATTGTGACATCACGTTTGAATACCTATTTGACAGTAATTAAACTTTTAATACTTTTAAGCAGTGGCCTTGGAATTTAACTGATATGTGCATTGGTATTTATAAATAATTACACTATTGTAATGTACAATATACATCTCTACTGCCTCTGTATTTATTCTATGCAATGAGCCAATCTATCTATTTCGATATGAATGAAGTTCCCCAAATATGTGAATGAAGTCATCAGATACTACTCAACAGCCAATCAAAAGCTGGATGGTCTAATAGTTCGCACTAGACAGAGCCATAGAAATAGGCGTGTGGCCCCAAATCCAATCAGAATTTTTGATGTGATTTAAGTCATCAGTTACTACAACTTCTTAAACTATAACAGCCAATTGCCAGACAGCATCAAATATTCTAGCTTGAACTTCTACCTCCGAGTATAAGTACTGAACTCGATAACATAGAGGACCATTGAACTGAGGTGTCGTCGTCGAGGCAGGGTATCTTGAGCGCAAGAACAGCGACTAGCAGCAACTAGCTAACTCTAGCCTAATAGATTGTAGTGAAAACACAGCCAATCTAAGTCTACACATGACTGAAAAGATAAGGGTGAATGTAATTATAGGCTACCGCTTAAGTTTGTATGTTTTCACTGGACGTCTATAAACTTTGAATGCCAGCGGATGCAGGTGTCTAGCTAGCTAGCGAGAAGCTATTGCTGCTTACTTAGAAACGGTAGTCATTCACACTGAACGCCAGGGATTAATATTGTTTTTATTGGATATTGGATTACTTTACGAAGACGTCTACTCTGCAACATGGGCAGAGGGAGTTTGGAGTTCTACTAGTGCTTACAAGATCAACATTGCTAAGTGTTGTGGTTATCTTATCATGGCGGACTTGCGGTGGGAAACAAACTCTTAGCTTGCAAGTGCTAGCAGCTAGGTGTGGTTGCTTGCAATGGATTATGGATGGATTGTGGTTGTGGATGGTGTGGTTGCTTGCAATGGATTATTTCGGCTGTTGTCATGATATATTTACTCAACCCCATCATTACTTCATGCAGTTGCTATATTTATGATCAGTTAAATCATAAAGTTAAAGTTCAGTTAAATTGGAAAGTTTCTAGCTAATTCCTATCAATCCAATCGTGGGACAAACCTGAAGATCTTCGGAGTTAAAAAGACCAGATCATGATTGACAATCTGTTATGTACTAGAAATGACCCAGCATAGGGTTTGTGATACCCAGGTTATTGGGTAATTATAACTCAGAGACTTTGTTATTTTTACCGCGTTTTGTAGGCGTCAGTTAGACAAAGTTTTTTTTTTTTTAATACATGTCTTGCCAGTGCTTTTGCAATGTCTGACTTTATACCGAATTTTATGTCATGGCTTGTAAGGTTATGGAACAGGGACACTAGCATAGGGCTTTGATGGTACTGGGCTTGGCTGAAGCTTGGCATTTGCCAAGATTGACAACATCACGTTCCATAGCCTAATCGATGTCTTTTTAGCCCACTTGCTACCCGCTAGTGCTAACGGAGATAACATCACATAAATCACCTTCTACTTTTTTTTTTTTACAATGCTGACATTTTAAAATCATGCAGTGCCTATTTCTCACCTGATTTCACAAAGTATTTATTTTGGGAAAAGTACATACTAGTCAAGTCTACCGTCTAGTCGGTCTAGCCTAGTCTCGTCAAACTAACATTAGTTAAAACTCACCATAAACTCAGTTAGTCTGTAACACTAGTAGTGAACATTTTAATATATAGTCTAAATGTGCGCTAAACTGATTACATTACATTGTACTTAGTAGCCTAGTTTATTAATTTAATTAAACATGTCTGTAAGAGAAAATAGAATAAAACAAACCTTTATACATTTCTCTTGGATCCTGTCCCCTTTGTCATCTCAGTCCTGATGTCCAAAAGATAGCTCAAAGACAGACTAAGCTTTTTAAATCAACAACCCAGTGACTGAGTTTCAGTATGCTGATGGCTGGGTTATTGTACTGTTGTCCATACTGTTTTTGACACTGAGATTGACCCAAGCATTAACTCAACTGCTGGGTGA
The DNA here is from genome assembly GCF_017589495.1 of Alosa alosa. Taxonomy (NCBI): domain Eukaryota; kingdom Metazoa; phylum Chordata; class Actinopteri; order Clupeiformes; family Clupeidae; genus Alosa; species Alosa alosa. Next base: position 23,130,787 of record NC_063210.1, on the reverse strand, counting down.
CATAAACTTACCCAACTTGAGTTACGTCAACCCCATGAAATGACCCAACACCTTAAACTCAGCGTTTGGGTTAAGAAAATAACCCAGCATTTTTTAGAGTGTAATGGTACCAACTTTTATCTCGTAAATTACCCCACTAATAATGCCCTGAATGGTACGAAACTTCTACAGTAGTACAACTATGTTCTTCACTCATAAAATGAGGCATTGAAAAGTTTGTAAACACACCAGGAGTTTATTTAAATAACACTTGCCTGATGGATGTTACTATACCGCTGCGACGACGTTACTTCCGTGATTTGGGAAATGCCCGTAAAGTCCTGGCAGGAAGCGATTACATCAACGTTTTTTGGTATATCCTGTTTTTAATATTTTAGTGTTTACAACTTAGTGTTAACTAATAATTGTTGCAAACTGGTACTACGAACAAAATATTAGTGCATTCCTGGATCTACATCCCTATTCAGGAAATATTTACAAAGGCTGGATAGATTAAATTAATGGTATCCAGGTTACACAAATACGATGTTGGACTTTTATTTTGACAAGTTGTCGTAGTTTTGTCTTCCACATTCATGAAAGGTTTGGTATGAATGTTGAGTCATGTCTCATGAAGCAGTCATGAATGCTTTATGTGCAGTTTATAACAGCTACTATGAATGTGTCATGAACTCACCCGTCAAGTAAAGTGTTACCGAATTTTTTAATGTGTATTACAATCTTGAACTTAAATTGCCCATGTGATTCTGTACCATTGTTGCACAATGTAACGTAACGTTTATGAATTGTTTATGACACGTTCATTACAGTGTCATGTCACTATTACGTTGATACTGTCAAGTAAAGTGTAACCAAACATTTCAGGGGAGGGTCAAAAAAAGTATCAATAAAAATCCCCAAAAGAACTAATAAAGTTATTTTTATCACTCAACATCAAAATCTGTGCAGTAGGGTTAGGTTAAGTTAGCTATCTAAATAATAAACTAAGTTGGCATCTTGAAAAACAGCCAAACTTATATTACCTCATGACTTAGGTCAATTAACGCTGTTAATCACTTTGGCCTGCGGAGAAGGCCTTGCAGGCCACTGCTTGCTATTATGTCATCAGAGTTTACCACAAAGAGGAACATAATTATTGTGGAGGGTGTGGCTCGCTGTAATACTGATCTCTCGCCAGGGAGCTGGTTTTTATATCCTCCACCTTGCAATATGGTCATGATGCGATTTTGATGTGACCTATGTGCCACTCTTATCATTGACCTGTATCAATGATGTATACAGTTTTTAAAAGTTAACAAATCGTCAGGCAAAACAAAATCTCCCCAGAGACAGCTGATTTTCTATCAAATTGAGACAGACCACCTGGAGGTAAAATACTTTCTATGACAATGAGACATATACCATGAACCATTAACCCATAAACCTGGGAAACTTGGGATTTGTGGACTTAAAGGGACTTAGTGTCTGCACCAACCAGAACCGATCTACACCTGATTAAATGGCAGACTCAAGGCCATTTAAGATTTCCATTTGATTGTCATTCTATAAACATAGAATCTAAAATATTACATGTACACAAGTATACAATGTACTGATTTATCAACTTTGGTTGTATTTTGGTGTTTCAGAGACATCTAAAGTCATGCTAAGAATGCTTAGTATGAGTACTATGAACCCAGCTTCACGGCTTGGAGATAACCATTATAGCTACCTCACTATCATTAATGTAACTTTATTAGTGCTAACTCTTCTGACGTCTGACTGTCCAAGCTCCCAAGCTGATTTAAAGGCAGCAAGTGCGTCAAGAAAGGTTCCACCGCACGTTAATGGTCGATCGTAAAGTAGGATTTTGGTGTGGCACCTGGGGTCGAATCGAATCTCAGGGGTGGCACGTGCCACACCAAGCCACCCCTCTAGCTCCACCCCGGCTAACTGACTAGTCATTACAGGTTAATGGTACCTATGTTCGAAAAGAAGCAAACTACAATACTGTCAGGAAAAGGGTGACCACAATATAAAAAGTAAGCATTGGACAAGAAAATCAGCTCATGTGGGGTAAACACAGATTTACTGGACCTGTTTGCATTTGCAACTGAGGTGTAGCCCTACTTGTTGCCTAGTTCAGCAATACTTAGAGGCTAATGAGATAACGTGAGCGTGTTGACTAACTTAAGTCTGACGAAGAGCCACAAAAACGAAATGTCACACGATAAAAAAAGATTATGAATGGGGAACTATCTGGTGTGTGGATCTCTTTTCCTCTAGTGAGATAATGGATGTATAAAACTGATTCATTTTACATTAAAAACAAAAAACAGCACATTTGGCTGTATCCACACAAAGCAAATCTACAAAATTGATTCATTGGTAAATTGTTCTATGAAAAACGTAATTTATCTTTTGCAATTCCCCTGACAATTATCGTACTTTGGAAAAACATTAAGAACAAGACTGAGTGAACATAAATCAACCATTCATAGGAGAGATATAACTTCACCAGTAGCAAGACATTTTATAGAAAAGAACCACACTCTAGAAGATCTTAAATGCACTGGCATAGAACACGTACATAGATCCCGCAGGCAGGGGCGTCGGACTGATTATAGGGGCCCAAGGGGAGAGAGGGCCCTTGAAAAGTTCTTGTGCTATTCCCCTGCCCGCAGGGGAGGAGATATAGACAGGAAACTTCTTCAAAGGATGTAATCATCTGCGATCTATGTCTCCAAGTGGAATGAATGAAGATTTTGACTTGTCATCATTTCTTTGAGAATGTATTTTTTTTATGTAACCTACACACTTTTGCTATGCCTTTATCATTGTCTGGCCATTTAATGTACTGTATGTTGTGTTGTGAACATTGGAGACACCAAGCGCTCCGACTGATGAATGGCCTGTGAGGCCCGATGTCAGAGCACTCGTTCATCCTGTGCAGCGCTGTAGACAGGCTACGGGTGTCATCAATTGAGGCAACTTGCCTTATTAAGAATAGGAAGTGGTAAGGGATTACACACACTGACGAAGGCCACAATGCCGAAATGTTTGTTACCCCTGCTGCTAAATGTGAAAATGAATCAGCAAAAATAAACTATTTTACAGTGCGACCATTTTTTTATTTTTCTATACATTAAAAAACAATAAAACATGACAACCATAAATATGGTGGCAACATCATTTTAATGGAGTACATTGTACTAGCAATAACAAAATTATAATCTCTTTGTCATGAAAAAATAATATATACATAAATTCCACAAAATTCAAATTTTGCATGACATTATGACTGACACATGCAGGACAACACATTAAAATTATGCATAACACGAATTATGTCTGAAAACCTCTTTTGCACTAGATGACAAAAAGCCATGTGCAACACCAGGTACTGCATGCATCACACTCGATTCAAAGTTCAGACATCCCATCCAAAAATGTTTGCTCATAGAACAAACTACTGTTAATCCAAAAAATTCCACAAACAGTCTGCTCTTAGTGCAAATGGTGTCATTATACAACACTCCTATTACACACCAATATGCAGCACATTGAGTTGACAAGGACTAGTAGGTATCCAAGGTAGGATTATTATGTGAAGACACAAATATATTTGAAAACAATTCTAAACATCAACATTTACAGCAGGACATGGATATGTCCTGTCTCAATAATGAGTTCAAATATATCTGCAAGTGGCGATCACCTGGATCTGACCTTCTGAGGTGTGTAATGAGCATGTAATGGCACACTGAAATGAGTCAGTTGCTGCGCCCCCTATGTATTTTTTGCAGTGTCCTCTATGTACAAAGGTTCACAAATTGTGATGTGTGTCCATAAAAGTGTACCAGTGGACAAGTGGGCAAGAAATCACCGAACAAAAATCGGTGGAATAGGACTGTGTCCAAAACTGTATGACCAAGCTATGTTATTGCTAGCTGTTGTCAGAGTAAAACAGAAAGACTTCAATTAGAAAAACAGTTTCTGTAAAGTGCGTAAAATGCTGCCCCCCTTCAGTTTAATCTTCATCATGAAGAGGTCGACGTAGAGGAGATGGCCCAACACTGTGGAGGCACAGATCAGCCCGCCATGCAGGGCCCCTGCAATACCACAGCTGAACACGTCCTGACCTGAAACACACATAAATAGTTTAAAGCACCAATGCAAATTACATAGAGATACAGACAAAAGGGAGATTTTTCACTCACACACAGACAGATCCATTTTCATGAATACAGACAGACTCACAATGACATTCCCTTACCTGTGATATAGAGGTTTTTGACGGGCGTGTCACAGCGGTTCTTGGCCATTAACACTGGGTCAAAGCGTTCTAGGGTGTGCTCGCCAGAGTACGGGGCCCCCCTGAATGCTCTCAGGTAGTGCTCATTGGAGAGTGGTGTGGCTATCTCCTGGTACACCACCTGAAGGGGGTGACAGACAGAAACACAGAAATGTGAATGATAATTATTCTCTATGGTTGTGATGTTGACCTGGAAAACTCCTCATGAAAGGAGGATGAAAAGAAATGCCCAATGTAAAGGATGGTGAATATACTGTATCTGTTCTATCTATTGTGTCCTCCAAGTGATCTATCATTAGAGCTCTTGTCTTGTTAAAAGTCATGTTAAAATTCCTTCCATAACTCGCAGAACCAAAATTTGTATTTTCAGTTTCCTACTTCATGGTTTGTAAAGACTGTGTACTTGCCATGCATCCCCTGCTCACCTTGTCTTTGATCTTAGGGAAATGCTCGCAGGCCCAGTTAAAGAGGTGGTCAGCGAATCTGTTCTTGTACTCTGTGTAGTCATCTCCTCTCTTCCTAACCATTGAGTCCTTCCACTCCTCGAACCACTCGTAGTTCACCATGGTCAGGACAGTCATACAGGATTTACCTACCAAGATAAGCAGGACAGTTAGCATCACAAGAATGTGGAAGCTTGTATTAGATGCAAATCAAATTTATTTCAGCAGTGGGACCTTAATAATGGATGATAATGATCTGGGCAGTCTCACCTGGGTGTCTGATCTGTGAGGAGGTGTCTTTGGCAGATGGGAAGGTGATGAACACCATGGGAACATTGTCAGGGGCCTCATCTTTGCTCATAGCAAAGAATTTATCCATCCTGAGACAAAGTTCAATACAGGTCAATCCAGTTTCATTTTGTTCATTCTGGTTCAATTCAATTCCAGTTAATTTCTTTACATTCAATTTGTGTGACAAATTAAAGCTCAAGTCTGTCGATGAAATGAGCACATTTTGGTTCAATCTCTTCTTTAGTTTTTTTCTGGTGGCTTCACTTTTGACATAAGTGTCCACACTTTTCTAATCACTGATCAAGGTACTCACGATTTGTCTATGTCGTTTTCCTTGAAGAGCCATAAAGTGGTTGGCGTGATGTCGAGCTCTTCAGCAGTGGCATCGAAACCACAGAAGAGGAGCACGCAAGCTTTGCCAGGTTTCATCATTTGGGCACGTGTCTGGATATCTGCAGAAGAAATAAATAATTCCTGTTCACTTTGTTTCAAAAAAGAGTTGTTTTTATTCAAGATTCACTTTGTTGTCCTACAGTGTGGGAAATGTGTCTTAGACTGCCACTCATTCTGCAGTTGTGTGTCTATACAGAAATCTTCTAAATACAAACATGTGTATAACATGTACAACTAGTGGTCCATCCGACCTAGTGGAAATCCAATTTTTTTGCCTTTCCTTGACATGTTTTTGTGTTAGAGTCAGTAATTGGTGTGGTACAATGTCAATAAGGAATAAATAATACTGAATGATGGTTGTCTATGGTCTTCCTTGTTGTGTAAGTTGACATGACTCACCATGTTTCATCTGAATCTGAGGAGGCAGCAAGTACTTGAAGGTGTTGAAGAGGCCACAGTTGGAGATTACGATGGGTGCTTTCACCTCCACTACCTCTTGGCCCTTCCTCACTGCCACACCTTGACATTCACATAAGATCATAAGAAATAATTGACTTTCAGTGAGTCATAAGAGAACAAGACACTAGAGAAAGCCCTGAGTGATCTATTTTAAAGTAGATCTTTCAATCCAGACCAGTACTCACCACAGGCAGCGCCATCTTTATCCAACAGGATTCGAGTGACCGGAGCTCTCACCAGCACTTCACCGCCATACTTGCGGATGGTGTTGCTGATGTGGTAGGGGATCTCACTGGCGCCCCCTCTAGGATAGTAGGCTCCACGCTTGTAGTGGTGGATGAGGAGGGCATTCATGAAGAGGCTACAGTCTCTAGGGCGATCACCTATGGTTGAAGGAGAGAAGGAGGGAGAGATGAGATCAAAGGTTATTAGCCTTGAAGAGCCAAATGTGAAAATAACTATACGAAGATGATCTGCTGCTTCTGCTGACCATAGTAGAGTAGGAGATAACCTGGAGATACTCACCAATGAAGAGGTAGTTGAACATGAGCTGGAGGTCCTTGTTATTGGTCAGCTGGTCAGCCCAGGTGGTGACGCCGGTGGTGGCCAGACGGAAGACGGAGGAGCAGCGGTCAGCGATGCCGGACTTGAGAAAGAAGAGGGCCAGCCAGCGAGGGATGAGCTTCAGGAGGCCCAGGTAGAAGGTCTTCCTGGCTGAGACCTACAACATCAATAACAACAAGTATAATAAAAACTTACATTGCCTTCAATATGTATGCACTATACACTTTTTAAGTGCATTACAATCCAACTGCTCCTCCCTGACTGCAGTGTCCTCCATGTCATACCTTCATGACTCTGAAGAACTCCTCAACAGCCTTGGTGTCATCTGGGAACTGCTTCTTCATGTTGGCCTCCATCTCGGTCTTCCCAGTATAGAAGCTATACTCACGGTGCTCCTCTCCCTGACCAATGTGGATATTGTCAAAGTGCTGGGGCAAGGTCACAAATTCCAGCTGACCCTCTGTGATTTGGTCAAAGGCGATTCGCATCAGGCTGTTCTCATGCAGCTGACCGACGTAGTGAAGGCCTACACACACACACACACATAAACACACACTTGAGTATGTCGTAAGAGCACAGAGAAAGAAGTGTGGAAAGCGTGTAGTACCCAAAGACAGCCAGAGGATGGCAGCAGGTGACCTGATTGACTGACTAACCCACACTAGTGGAGGTGTGCCTAAAGGGGATTCCCTGCACTCTATCACAGGACTACCACCATCTCCTTTCAACTGGTGAGTGACCTTCTTCCTCTGATCATACACTGTTCCTATTTAATGAGTTGTTGAAATTAATTAATTATTCATTAAACTCATGACCATATCTGACTAGTGAGGAAGTTTAAGTGGCCACACACTACATGGTCGTACACGTAGATTGGACTATTGATTCTATAGCTGCAACCCCACTGGATGTTTAGGTGTTTAGCTATCCATAATGTATTCATATAGTGCATGTACAATTTAGATTAGCAACCCATTAGTAGTAGGCCTACTCACCAACATCAAATTCAAAGCCTTTCTCCGTGAAGGTGTGGCAGCATCCACCAGCATTGTCATGTTGCTCTAGAACCAGCACCCTCTTCCCCTTTTTGGCCATACAAGCAGCCGTAGTCAGGCCTCCGAGACCGCTGCCGATGATGATGGCATCCAGGTTCTCAGGGATTCTCTCCCTACTGAAACCTACACGGAGGGAGACACATGAGCAATTGCAGTTGGCCTTGCAGATGACTGACATTATAATGACTGACATTATAATGATAAATAGTATGACTTCACAACCAGTTTGAGTCTCGCTATTTTTACAGCTGTGCTTTCTGACATCAGAAAGCAATACAAGAAGGGAATTAATTGTCAGGAAGACCAAAACCTTGTCACAGCTACTTCACAATCTCTCTCTAACATAACACATATGATATAAACACATTTCCAGTATTCAGTCACACAAAGTAACAAATTCATACAATCCCACACAATCATGCACTAGCACAAACTACAAACATACAAATTCAGTAAACACGTATGGTTTTCAAATGGTAATTTAAACATGGCACATAAATAGGACATTTTTGGGGATTTGACCTCTCACCTTTCTTCAGCACCTTGTTCCTCTTCTTCTGGTCCACTTCTAGTGGTTCTGTGGGCCGCAGTGACTCCAGAGAGAATGGGCTGGGCTTCAGAAACAGGTACCAGTAGGTTCCCCCAGTACAGGCCAAGGAACCAGACACCAGAAACAGCAGCAGCTTCATGATGAGGGTCAAGCTTCTGATCCAGAGACCCACATAGCAGACCAGTGACACACAGCAGAAGCCTCCAAGAGCTGAAAAAGAGATGAAGAACAGTTCAGAAAAAGAGGAACTGCTGTCAGATTTCATTTGACTTGCTGCAGTAAGCAAATAGAGAGGTTGAAGAAACAGCAGTGATGAGAATAAAAAATATTTCACTAAGAGACAGAATGTTAACGAGGATGTTTTTATCATGCTTTTTCGCCAACTAGAGATTTGTGCTGTCGTATTAATTTATACAGCACCAATAACAGTGTCTAAAGCAGCTGAGGAATTGCAGTAAAAAGATTAGATATTGCCAACAATCCCTTAAACAAATTCTCTAGAAACAAAACACAATTGGTCAATTATGCTTATGTCATGTTTTCCAACATAATAGCAGGTTGTTACAGCAGTAAAAATACAACCTTATAGTAAGTGACGGTAGGCTATCCTTAATGGTGATGAAAAAATCTACTTAGTATGAAATACAGTAGAAAATGATTTTAAGCCTTGTGCAGCTTTGTTTTCATCAAATAGCCACTTTGCCTGGTAGGCCACACTTAATCCTACCTGTATGAACGGATTTGTGGGATTCCAGTAATCAGGTTATTTACATAATCTTTCGGACCGACCACATATGACTGTAAATTACAGTAAGAATTACATAATAGTACGTCAGCTAATATGGCTGTGGCGACCTATTACAGTATATCATCCGCCTTATGGCTATTGGTGCTAGTCTGAGCCAGAAGGAAGATGAAAAAGGTGGAAATGTTTCTCTCTCTTTGTCTTTGTGTGTGCTTGCCTCTTGTGATTGCAGTTTACAGTCACAAATACTTATCCAGTATGGGGCAAGCTGACGCATGACTGCACTGCAACCTACAGCAACAATCACATAGTGAAATTTGCTGACGACACAACTCTGGTGGGTCTCATCACCAAGGGCGACGAGACTCAATACAGGTTGGAGGTCGACCATCTGACCACGTGGTGCAGGGACAACAACCTCCTGCTGAACGTCAGCAAGACCAAAGAGATTGTTGTTGACTTCCGAGAGGGTCACACCCAACACCTGCCACTGACCATCGACGGTGCTGTGGTGGAGAGAGCGAGCAGCACCAAATTCCTGGGGTGCACATCAGTGAAGACCTCTCCTGGACCACCAACACTGCATCACTGGCTAAGAGAGCTCAGCCCGCCTGTACTTCCTGCGGAAACTCAGGCGAGCAAGTGCTCCACCAGCCATCATGACCACATTCTACCGAGGCACCATCGAGAGCATCCTCTCCAGCTGTATCGCTGTGTGGGGCGGAAGCTGCACTGAATACAACAGGAAAGCCCTGCAGCGCATAGTGAACACAGCTGGAAGGATTATTGGTGCTTCACTCCCTCCCTGAAGGACATTTACACCACCCACCTCACCCAAGGGTGACCAAAATTGTGAGTGATGCAAGTCACCCCGGCCACAATCTGTTTGATCTACTGCCCTCTGGGAAGAGGTACAGAAGCCTGCGCCCCCGCACTACCAGACTCACCAACAGCTTCATACACCAAGCCGTGGGATGCTGAACTCTCCTCCTCTCCCCCCCTCCACCCTCAGCTACATAACATCCTGGACATTGGACCCAAAAATGGCCGCCTGCACTACTCCACTTGCACACTTGCACACTTGTACACTTTACAACTGGTGTTGTTGTCCTGAAACACAACACTTCTGCTGCTCTTACATAACTTGCACCACTATGCCACTTTCTTCTTACTTAGGTCAAACAGAACTACCCAAGCCTTTTATTGGCCTGAATTTGCACTAGTATTTTTATTGACTGTCTATGCACAATTTCAACCACATTTTGCTGCTCTTATTTTTTCATTATTATATGTGCCCTCTTATTTACTTATTTACTTACTTTTTTGTTTACTTGAATGTTATGTTTGTCTGTGGACCTAAATTGGTAAAATATGTCTTGTCTTCACCGTGGGATAGTGAGAAACGTAATTTCGATCTCTTTGTATGTCTGGAACATGTGAAGAAATTGACAATAAAGCTGACTTTGACTTTGACTTTGACTTTGACTTTGACTTTGATTATAAACAGAGGAGCTCCTTTGGAGTACTTTTGTACACATCCAATGACAGTGCTTATGGTGTCAATATTAAATGACACATACATGTATTTCCTTTAAAAATAAACTACTTTTAAAACCTTTGTTGACAAGAAAAATGTTTTAGCAGTGCTTTCAAAAGAGTTTAATGCACCATCTAAATGTGTTTAAGTTTAAGTTAATGCTTATACGGTTCTTGGAAATTGAAAATGAACTATGCACAAAACAACAGTGCTTTATTCTGTGATTTACTAAAAGACAGTAAGGCCCGTACGGTTTGTACGCTATACTAACGACTATGTGCATTAACTTGAATCTCGTCTTTTTTCAGGAAGGCCTGTGAAAAGCTAGTCACTGCTAGTCAACCCTTCTCGAGATAAAGACATGAGTTTTTCTTTTTCTCTCTCATTCCCTCTCTGTCATGACACATAATGTGCAGTTGCAGATATAAACGTATGGGTCACTCACCTTTCAGCAGCAGCCTGTTCCTCTTCTCCTGGTCCGGTTCTAGTGACTCTTTGGGCCGTAGTGACTCCAGAGAGAACAGGCTTGGCTTCCCAAAGAGGTACCAGTAGGTTCCCCCGGCACAGGCCAAGGACCACGCCACAAACATCAGCAGCCACATGATGAGAGTCAAGCCTCTGGTCCAGAGATCCACACAGAAGACCAGTGACAAGCAGTGAAAGCTTCTAAGAGCTGAGAGAGAGAGAGAGAGTGCAAGAGAGACAGAGAGATAGATGGTGCAGTTTTCAGCGAAGAGGGTTTTACTGTTGAATAGCAGTGAGGAAAAGTACTGCTAGCTTCATCAGTATTGCTTCTCTGCCTTCCTGTCTGAGAGAGACTGACAGTGGCTGCCTTTTATACCAACCTCATCCACTCTGGGTCGTGTGGGAGCGGCTTGTGCACTCACATTATTTGAAACAGCACCTGAACCAACAAACAATGACCAGTGTAGAACATTGATCAGGTCAGATTAGCTAAATAATCTGGGGGGGTCAGACATTAGTCCTCTTAGTCAGCCTCTGGTTCACAGTGTGATGTTGTTCATGTGGTTACACTGCATGATACCCAACAGGCTTGCAGTTCTAGAAGGTTAGGCGACAAAACCTATATAATGACAAATTAGGCTACTGTATGTTCCACCTGCCCTCCGAAGGAACAAAATACTTGAAGAGCTCTTTTCCAAAAAGCTATGAATTCATTTTTGAAAACATTAATAAGATATGTTATTTAATTGTGTATTTAATAATAATAATAATAATACATTTTATTTAAAGGTGCCTTTCTTCGCACTCAAGGACACCATACAGGGATACAAAAAACATAATAAAAAAATACAAACAATATTTCAGTAAAGATAGAATCAAATAACCATAACCCAATTAAGGTTTCAGTGAAATAACTTGGAAAACAAAATTAATGAATATATATATTCAAAGCCAGAGAGCAGGACGTTTTTAAATAGATAACCTTGTGAAACAATCGCAGGATATATACAGCTATGGTAAAAATTAAGAGACCACTACACATTTTTTTGATGTCATCCTACTGTTGCTGAGTGACATTCGAATGAGTCGATGGTCATATTCAAAATTAAGAGACCACTGCAAATTTGAATATGAACCATCAACTCATTCGAATGTCACTTACCAACCGTAGGATGACATCAGAGAAAAGCTGTATATATATATATATATATATATATATATATAGTGATCAGCATTACATCGCTTTACAAGTCTTAGAGACATTTGCGGATGCAGAATTATGACCTAGGCCACTAGACTGTAAGGCTATGAGGGAAAGCTGAACATGTACAGTTACGTAACGATAAATTGCAAAAGTGGATGCCAACAAACTGCAGAAGTAGGCCATGTCATGGACCAAAAGGACAAAAGACTCTGTTGTTCTTATTGCCTTAGCACTATCCTTCCTTTGCACCAGTAACTCAGTTGGAAACAGTTGTACAGAGGGTAAGAACACACTGACCTACTGTATACTCTTAATGATGAGTGGCTTACATCTGGTGGTATCCAGAGTACCGATACTTGACATCTTACACTGCAGCTTATATTGGGTTGTGTGTGGCACCCCATCATTATGCTTTCTGTGAACTCTTTGTCCAAAAGACCTTTATTGACGTTATTGTTATTTTTACTATTTTAATTAATGTTGGCTTACCAACTTATAATAACTGTTTACTGTTAATTTTAACTAGGTTAACTAGGTTTGTCCCTTTGGACAAAAGTGTCTGCTAAATGCAATAACCATAACCATACTGTAACTATACACTGAGCCTAAATTCTTCCAGTGAAATGCTTTAATGACTTAACTATGCTATTGTGTGCATATATGTTTATATACACCAGGCGTTGCAGGTCATGTGTAATGCATTTGGCAGTCAGTGTCTGGAGAACTTTTATTATGTAATACTTTCATTGACCAGCAGGTGTCCTTAGCCTTCCACATCAGCCTGAAAAGTGAAGTGTGATGACTTGACTATGACTATACTTTCAACAGGATATATCAACTTAAATATGTAGGCTATGTATTAATGAATTTAACATCACAAATTGATAATACGCTGTTAAATGTTCAGACAGTCCTGAATTTCCCCTTGTGGATCAATAAAGTATCTATCTATTTATCTATCTAGACCACAGAGGTCAAAAACAATATCAAATTCACCTTCCTGAAACCTTTGTTTTGGCCTGTGTCAGCTTGCTTAACAGCTGAAGATGCTATAGACACCAAAAAGACTGATCTAATGTTTTTGTGGATCAGGTAGTAGGGCCTAAAATAGACTGCTCGCCAAAAGTTAATTGTATTTTGTGCAAAATATACAGTATATTATAGATATTCTGAGCTGCAATGCAATACTTTCCATTAGTGAAAACACAAACACCACCATTGCTTCTGTTAGTTAGTGTTGCAATCTGCCCATGCCAGAGCTATCCGGGGCAGCGGCTGAGTTGTGGTCTCTCTGTGAGCCATCCCAGATAGCAAAATCAGATTGGCAGATAGTGGACCACTGGTGGTATGCGGCCAGTGGCGTGCCACTTGTGGTCCGCCGTTGGACCACCATCTCTTTAAATTTAACTTGTCATGAATATCAATCCAAGTTATTAAAATGATATATGGAGTATAACTGAACAAATGAAAACGATTTTAGACCAAGAGTGGCAATATATTGGCCCATTTGTCTGCAACCTGCCAGCGGACCGCCAGAGAACTGATGAGCAAAATGCCAGCAGACCAACCATGCCCACAGTGGGCCGACAGTAGTCCACCAGCCTCTTGCTATCTGGAATTTTATTAATGTCAAATAGTCGATTATATTGCAAGGGCCATTGTCCCTGAAGCAACTGAGTGTTAAGTGCCTTGCTAAAGGGCGCAGTGGGGGAAGCCGGGAATTGAACCCACAACCTTTTGGGCTACTGCATGTTAACTCTTTTGGGCTACTGCGTGTTAACTCTTTTGGGCTACTGCGTGTTAACTCTTTTGGGCTACTGCGTGTTAACTCTTTTGGGCTACTGCATGTTAACTCTTTTGGGCTACTGCATGTTAACTCTTTTGGGCTACTGCATGTTAACTCTTTTTTAATATCTAACTCTTTTCTAACCGCCGCAGCTCTTTAGCCACACATACACAGGATTCTGGGATCAGTTAGTCTATTAGTCTCTAGAATTAGTGTCCATCAGCGGTATTCTATCAGCACATACTAACTGGCAACTTGACCTTGACCTTTCATGTCAGAGTGACCTTGACCTCTCATGTCTGTCTGTGTATGTGTGTCATGAGATCAGACACTCCCAGGACAGATGGATACCTAATTAGAGGATAGAATATATTAAAAAGTGAACTCACCCCCCCTCACTTCAGACTGCATGCTTGTCAGCTGACTTGCACCATTTGAGATTAACTGAGCTACTACTAGTAATTGCCTAACTTTTTACCCGAATAGCATGATGTCCCCTTGCAGGGTTTCCAAGTTAAAATCACAACTATACATGACGATGATTATTCCTGTCTGTCCACCCTATTAGCTGGTGTACCAGGAGGTGTCCACCCCCCTGTCCAATGCACACTACCTAGGAGCACACCCCGGGGCGCCATGTACTCCTCCGAGCAAAACCTGGCACGCTACGACCCCATTTCCATGGCCAAGAACTGCTGTGACACACATATTAAAAACCTTTACATCTCAGGTAAGTGTGAGTATGTGTGTCAGACGATTGTTCTGGCTGTGTATATGCAGGTGTCTGAGTATGCATGCAGAATCTCATTCTGTCTGTACAGTACGGCTGTGTATTTGCATTGGTCTAATGCATGTATTTTCTACCTCCCTTTTTTCCCATGTCCCTTCCTCCCTGTCTGTGTGTGTGTGTGTGTGTGTGTGTGTGTTTGAGGTCAGAAAGTGTTCAGCTGTGGTTTTGCGGGGGCCTGCTGATCTTTGCCTCCATAGTACTTGGTCACATCCTCTATGTCGACCTCTTGTTTATAAAGAAGAAACTTTGTTTCAACAAGACACAAAAAATGTTTTGTTAGTCGTAATCGTAGTTGATAGCCTCAGGCCAAAAATCGATCCCAATGCCTCAATGAGTGCAGTGACAGGGACTCTGTGCTGTAGGAGAGGCCGTCCTTCGGATGAGACATTAAACAGGGGTCCTGACTCACTGTGGTCATTAAAGATCCCATAGCTCTTATCGCAGGGAGTAGGGGGTTCCCAAGTGTCCTGACTAAATTCCCAACTGGGCTCATTCAATATGGCCCCCTAATCATCCCCCAGTGTAATTGGCTCATTCAATCTGGCCCCCTAATCATCCCCCAGTGTAATTGGCTCATTCAATCTGGCCCCCTAATCATCCTCCAGTGTAATTGGCTCATTCATTCATTCCCTCACTCTCCACCTCAAGCTGATGTGTGGTGAGCGTTCTGGCACAAAATGCCAGGTGGGTGCTACACATTGGTGTTGGTTAGTGAGGTTCTCTCTTCCCTTTAAAGCGCTTTGGGTGACTTAAAAACGCTCTATAAATGCAACTTGTTGTTGTTGATGAAGATGATAGTAGTTAACTTGTATAGAATTATTGTATAGTCTTGTAGTCTAGTCTCGCAAGTATTATACTTAACTAGACTTGACGAAAGACCCCTCTACACTACCAATGGTAATTACGGTAACTGTATGAGCATCCACTCTGATCGATAAAAAACTATTTTTTTAGACCTACCCACCTGTGATATTCTGACTCGTGTTTCCCTCCTGTCCTTGTTTGAATCTGGGAGGGTCTGAGGGAAACTGAGGATATCTTCCATGAAGTGAACATTTAAATTTCATGTCATTAGGTCAACATTTCCTCTCAGATTGACTGGTTTATATGGGCTGTTAGTGATGCTGGATGGCATCACATTTGTTAAAGGAGAATTCCGGTGTGATTTTGACCTAAAGTGTTTTGAAACATGACGCCGAGTGTGAACCTATGTCTCATAGCCCATCTCGGCTTGTCCCCTGCACTCCGAAATCTGGCGCTAGTTAGCCGATGCTACCAACAAGGCGGCTAATGCCGGTGCCTCGGGCATCGGTCTAGCCATGCAAATAAATCACTGTTTTACACCATTTACGAGGCTCAATGTATCTCCACACTTCATTGGTATACTTCCCAGGGCCCTGACATTTAAAACGAGACATTGAGAACTTTGAAAAAGCACTGGTAGTTTACTTACAAGACGATTTATACAGACAGTGTCTTCACGAAGTTTAGCGTTTGCAGCCATCTTGAATTTAGTCACGATAAGTCGAAATTTAATTTGCACGAATGAACAGGATAAGGGATCAGATTGCAAAAATAATCCCGTGGAAATGCATGGATTCCAGTTGCTGCTTAACATATGTATTGACGATGTACATGACAACGAAGAGCACCTTACAACAAATGGCATAAATGTTTTACTACTCAGTGACGTGAATCTTGCATAGCCTAATGTTGTTTACGGAAGACGTGCTGTAGGCTACACGTGAAGAAGGAGTGGCCATGTGTGCATACATACTAGCCTACTGACTGCAGCTTCAGATGGCATTACGAAGGATAAGAGAAAAGGAAGAGAAGACAGAATGGTTCGCGCTTGTGCTTTTCCAGGTTGCGGCAAGGAGATGAGAAGCTATGTTCCAGAAAGTTTTCACAGGCTACCTCTACACGAGTCAACTTGGAAGCAGTGGCTTGTTGTTTTGCAAGTCGATGTCGAGACACCTATCCATATACTAAAACAGAAGGATTACCGTGTATGTAGTGCACATTTTGGACAACTATTGGATTGATCAAAAGCAATAAAACCCAAGTGTGCAGAGTACTTACTCAGTAGATAAATGTCCATCTTGCCCCTCCGGCGTGGGTCTTCGTGTCCAGTTTAATTTTGGGACATGGAAAAAGGCTTCCAATACCCACAAGTCCAGAAGGGAAGAAAAGCCTTGCGCTAATGTCACGCAGCGTGCGTCTTGAGTGCGATGGTGCAAAAGGTCCCACTCTTTGCAACAAAAACACTCCATATCGGTAGGCATTATCTCACAGCACCGGCAGGAACACCACCATTTCCCCGTGATACGAGGCTGTGTTGTGGCTGTGCTTGCAGCTGCTTGCTCTGCACGCTGTCTCTCAATCTCTCTCCTTTCATGGCGCTCACGCAGCTCTTCCTCCATATATTCAGGCTCAAATAAATAAGGACGCCCATCAAACTCAAATGTTTCCTCCTCGTCTTCATAAAACTCCGTAGCTTCATCATCCGACATCCTTGCAATAGCCTAGTTGCCAACTGTTTGCACTAACTCCAGTCCACAACTAAAGCGAGTATTCACGTGACTTATCAGCTGTAGTTTCGCTCCTGCTCGTCACTCGACTTATCGTGACTAAATTCAAGATGGCTGCAAACGCTAAACTTTGTGAAGACACTGTCTGTATAAATCGTCTTGTAAGTAAACTACCAGTGCTTTTTCAAAGTTCTCAATGTCTCGTTTTAAATGTCAGGGCCCTGGGAAGTATACCAATGAAGTGTGGAGATACGTTGAGCCTCGTAAATGGTGTAAAACAGTGATTTATTTGCATGGCTAGACCGATGCCCGAGGCACCAGCATTAGCCGCCTTGTTGGTAGCATCGGCTAACTAGCGCCAGATTTCTGAGTGCAGGGGACAAGCCGAGATGGGCTATGAGACATAGGTTCACACTCGGCGTCATGTTTCAAAACACTTTAGGTCAAAATCACACCGGAATTCTCCTTTAATATTTGAACCAAACGCCAAACAAAACACATCAGACAGCAAGCTCACCGCTCCTTTCAGGGGGTGCAGGTTTGGGGTTCAGGTTCACTCCACTTTCTTGATGTCCAGTTCACAGAGCAAGGGCTGGGTATAAAGACAAATCTCCTATGAAATTAAAGGTATAACGCCCCCTCCCCCCAAATAATAAGAACGAAAGTAAGAAATCAGTTAGAATTCCTTACAGTACCTATAAAGCCCTGTGGTGTGGTGTGGTGTGGTGAGGTGCGGAAAGCCTGATTAACTTCACATAAACAACAGAACCATGACAACCATAATTGTGTCCATCATTTTTATTGATGTGCATTGCAATAACAGTGTCGATGAGTCATAATGTATAAATGTAAATTTCACAAAATATATACAGACAAATTCACACAGAATGTTGAAATACGTTGAGTCCTAAAACTGTCACTCATCCTCATATTCACACAATGGCTACATGTAACACCAGGTACTGCTTCACATCCAATCAAAGTGCTGCCACCACATTCTTTAACCATCGGGCAGTGCATTTGTGCTTATTCTCTCACAAGGACAAACTATTAGGTAAATACAATCTGCTCACAAGTCCTCACACAATGCAATGCTATGTAGCATTATGCAAAATAATTACAAAAAGTTCAGGAATATACAAGTATATACAAAATAGAAGTAATGGATGAAGGTAGGAATATGTTTGAAAACAACACTATGGACAGAATTGCACAAAATATGGCATGCCTCCAAAGCATGTGAAGGTGACACATCATGTCACATTCTGTGTGGTTTGTATCATCTCATAACAACATATTAGCACACACGTCTTGAGGTATTGACAGATGCCAGTTACAGTGCCATCATTGAAAGGCCAGATTTTTGTATTAACGATATTCACTAGGGTGGCATTACTATATAAAGGAGTCAGCAGGGGGCGATGTGCCTCTCAGAGGCCAATTTACCGTAAGGTTGTTTTTTTTGCACAAAAGTTGTTGAGTTATTGCACAAAAATGTATTTCTGCTTGTTTGACCTCAATAGCTGCCAACACAAGAGGACATGACAAAAACCCTTATTGTCTTTAACAGCCATGCTGAGCATCAAGTAAGCCAAGTGTCATGTGGATCTGTGGCAAATCAACAAAACAACTTTGACAAAACCTACATGACAAAGCTGCGCAACTGCAACTGTCAAATTAAAAAAAAAAAAAAAGGAAATGATAAAGTACGAAAATCTCAATAATTAAAAAAACAGATTCTGTAAAGTGTGTAAAATGCTGCCCCCCTTCAGTTTAATCTTCATCATGAAGAGGTCGACATAGAGGAGGTGGCCCAACACTGTGGAGGCACAGATCAGCCCACCATGCAGGGCCCCTGCAATACCACAGCTGAACACGTCCTGACCTGAAACACACATAAATAGTCTTATTTGGAGATACAGACAAAGCAAGATTTTTCACACAGACAGATCCAATTACGTGAATACAGACAGACTCACAATGACACTCCCTTACCTGTGATGTAGAGGTTTTTGACGGGCGTGTCACAGCGGTTCTTGGCCATTAACACTGGGTCAAAGCGTTCTAGGGTGTGCTCGCCAGAGTACGGGGCCCCCCTGAATGCTCTCAGGTAGTGCTCATTGGAGAGTGGTGTGGCTATCTCCTGGTACACCACCTGAAGGGGGTGACAGACAGAAACACAGAAATGTGAATGATAATTATTCTGTATGGTTGTAATGTTGAAAAAAAAAAAAACATTCAGACAGGAAGTGAAGATTAGTGTTTCCATTCTCCAATATGGTACTCATCTATCATTGGAACTCAAATTCAGTTAGTAGATTTATTCATTCCTGAATAAAAGTAACAAAAAAGTCCTTCCACAACTTACCTTGTCTTTAATCTTAGGGAAATGCTCGCAGGCCCAGTTAAAGAGGTGGTCAGCGAATCTGTTCTTGTACTCTGTGTAGTCGTCTCCTCTCCTCCTTACTGTCCCGTCCTTCCACTCCTCAAACCACTCGTAGTTCACCATGGTCAGAACAGTCATGCAGGATTTGCCTACCAAGGTAAGCATGAGAATTAGCATAACAAGTATGTGTAAGCTTTCATAAAATGCAAAAAAAAATCGGCATTATACTGCATCTGTAATAAGGTTGATAAAAGGGACCCAAATGATTCTGAGATGTGTGTGTTGCATACAGTCTCACCTGGGTGTCTGATCTTTGAGGCAGGGTCTTTGGCAGATGGGAAGGTGATGAACACCATGGGAACATTGTCAGGGGCCTCATCTTTGCTCATAGCAAAGAATTTATCCATCCTGAGACATAAAATCCAATTCAGTTCAAGTCAATTCAGTTTGGTTCAGTTCTGTCCAATTCAATCTAATTCCAGCCTGTATCATTAAATTGTATTCAAGGCATTATATAAGTCATAATATATGGACAAATAAACCCTTAATATGTTGCCTAAATTGGCTAATTTTGGGGATATTTTAGTTCCTTCTTGTAGCTCCACTTGACACTGACGTGTGTCCTCTATCCATTCTTTTTCTAATCACTGGTCAAGGTACTCACGATTTGTCTATGTCGTTTTCCTTGAAGAGCCATAAAGTGGTTGGTGTGATGTCGAGCTCTTCAGCAGTGGCATCGAAACCACAGAAGAGGAGCACGCAAGCTTTGCCAGGTTTCATCATTTGGGCACGCATCTGGATATCTGCAGAAGAAATAAATCATTCCTGTTCACTTTGTTTCAAAAAAGAGAATGTACATTTATTAGATATTTATGATTCACTGTTTTGACTCACCATGTTTTATGTGAATCTGAGGTGGCAGCAAGTACTTGAAGGTGTTGAAGAGGCCACAGTTGGAGATTACGATGGGTGCTTTCACCTCCACTACCTCTTGGCCCTTCCTCACTGCCACACCTGGCCAATCACATAATACAAAACATGTGTGATGACACAAGAGAACAAGACACAAGAGAAAGCCAAGCCCTGAGTGATCTATTCTAAACTAGAGGGGCCATCTCAATCCAGACCAGTACTCACCACAGGCAGCGCCATCTTTATCCAACAGGATTCGAGTGACCGGAGCTCTCACCAGCACTTCACCGCCATACTTGCGGATGGTGTTGCTGATGTGGTAGGGGATCTCACTGGCGCCCCCTCTAGGATAGTAGGCTCCACGCTTGTAGTGGTGGATGAGGAGGGCATTCATGAAGAGGCTACAGTCTCTAGGGCGATCACCTATGGGTGAAGGAGAGAAGGAGGGAGAGATGAGATCAAAGGTTATTAGCCTTGAAGAGCCAAATGTGAAAATAACTATACGAAGATGATCTGCTGCTTCTGCTGACCATAGTAGAGTAGGAGATAACCTGGAGATACTCACCAATGAAGAGGTAGTTGAACATGAGCTGGAGGTCCTTGTTATTGGTCAGCTGGTCAGCCCAGGTGGTGATGCCGGTGGTGGCCAGACGGAAGACGGAGGAGCAGCGGTCAGCGATGCCGGACTTGAGAAAGAAGAGGGCCAGCCAGCGAGGGATGAGCTTCAGGAGGCCCAGGTAGAAGGTCTTCCTGGCAGAGACCTACAACAACAACAACAAATAATGAAACTAAAATTGCCATCAGTATTGACAAATGTTTGCCATATTACCATACAACTCCTCCCTGACTGCACTGGGGCAGTGTCCTCCATGTCATACCTTCATGACTCTGAAGAACTCCTCAACAGCCTTGGTGTCGTCTGGGAATTGCTTCTTCATGTTGGCCTCCATCTCGGTCTTCCCGCTGTAGTAGCTATACTCTCGGTGCTCCTCCCCCTGACCAATGTGGACGGTGTCAAAGTGCTGGGGCAGGGTCACAAATTCCAGCTGACCCTCGGTGATCTGGTCAAAGGCGATTCGCATCAGGCTGTTCTCATGCAGCTGACCGGCGTAGTGCAGGCCTGAAGGCCTACACAACACACACACACACACACACACACACACACATATGACTTTATTGCAGGAGCACAGAGAAACAATGGTGTTGAATTTGTAGCACCTAAGGACAGCTGGTAGCAGCAGGTGACCAGAATGGCTAACTACACCACACCTGTGAAGACTTGCATGTAAAGTAGATTTTCTTCCTAGAAACCTACCCCAAGGACTGCCCCATCTCCTCTGGTGACTGACTTTCTTTCCCTGTCTACACACTGTATCTGAGTAATAGATTTCATATTTAACTTAGTGTCATGACCATATGAGTGGTGTGGCATTGAGTCCAAATGGCAACACTACATGCTCATGTACTAGTACATATTGATTGAACTGATGATCTTTTAGCAGGAAGCACACATAATGTTTAGGTGTTTAGCTATTCATTTTGTGTTCATATAATGAGAATAAAATTTAGATCAGCAACCCATTAGTAGTAGGCCTACTCACCAACATCAAATTCAAAGCCTTTCTCCGTGAAGGTGTGGCAGCATCCACCAGCATTGTCATGTTGCTCTAGAACCAGCACCCTCTTCCCCTTTTTGGCCATACAAGCAGCCGTAGTCAGGCCTCCGAGACCGCTGCCGATGATGATGGCATCCAGGTTCTCAGGGATTCTCTCCCTACTGAAACCTACACGGAGGGAGACACATGAGCAATTGCAGTTGGCCTTGCAGATATCTGACATTATGGTGATAAATGGTACGAGTCCACACCAGCCTGGTTCTCGCCATTTGCTGCTGTGCTTTCTGATATGAGAAAGCAATACAAAAAGGAAAGAAATGGTCAGGAAGACCAAAATCTCATCAGAGAGATAAATGCAGATCCAGCATCCAGTCACACAAAGAAACACAATAAACATGTACTGCATAAGGTTTTTTTTTCAAATGTCATCATGCTATATAAATGCATAGAAGCTTATAGGGATTTGACCTCTCACCTTTCTTCAGCACCTTGTTCCTCTTCTTCTGGTCCACTTCTAGTGGTTCTGTGGGCCGCAGTGACTCCAGAGAGAACGGGCTGGGCTTCAGAAACAGGTACCAGTAGGTTCCCCCAGCACAGGCCAAGGACCCAGACACCAGAAACAGCAGCAGCTTCATGATGAGGGTCAAGCTTCTGATCCAGAGACCCACATAGCAGACCAGTGACACACAGCAGAAGCCTCCAAGAGCTGAGAAAGAGATGAAGAACAGTTCAGAAAAAGGATATGTACAGTTTGTTTTACTTCCACTTACAACAATAAGCAATATACAGTAATTCTCTAAGAGACAGATGTTTTAATCTGTTGTATGAATGTATAACATACTTAATACCACTGTCTCAAAACAGCTGAGGGACTGCTCACAGAAAAAACTGTCAAAACTCATCTCTCAT
This sequence comes from Alosa alosa, assembly GCF_017589495.1. Taxonomy (NCBI): domain Eukaryota; kingdom Metazoa; phylum Chordata; class Actinopteri; order Clupeiformes; family Clupeidae; genus Alosa; species Alosa alosa. The sequence goes on along the minus strand of NC_063210.1, from coordinate 23,107,857 downwards.
AGTATGTATGCAAATTGTAGCCAATTTACCATGAATGTATCCAAGGGTTCTAATTTTAATCCTGGGCAAAGTGTGAATTTTAAAGTCTAACTAAGCTTGCTTAATAACTATGCACAATGAACTTACAAATGTAATACCATGAGAAAGATCCTGAGCACAAACAGCAGTGGGAAACCTAAAAGCTGTTTTTGTGCAAAAATGTGTGCAATTTCAAATTACAATGTGGGCACCAGTAATCAGATTAGTAAATTATCCGGTGGAGCACGCAGTATGACTATAATCAATAACAGTACAAAGGCTCATTTGCCTATTGGTCTCTATTACAGTATGTCCTTTACCTACTGTAATGTAACGGTTGTTGCATTAATTAACTGCAACCTGAAGCTGGTGCAACAACTGAATGTAGCAGTGGTAAGTCATATATGAATGAAACGAACCAAGCACATTAGCACAATGCTAAAGTCCTTTTGGCTTCCAGTGCCGTTGTACCTTCTGTGAAAAAACCATTGCTGTACCCTTCTTGGGATAGAGAAATGAATGTTTTTCTTGCCCTCTCCAATTTCCTCTCTGACATTAAAGGTTGTATCAGCGATTTCAGGCCAAAAAAAGGCCCAAACATAAATTATCACATTCATCTAATCTTTCCTAACGATCCGCTAGGCAGCCTAGGCTCCAAGATCTGTTCACAAATACAATTGCTATCAACAAGGGTTGGCACCCATTCAAAGGCAAAATAAAGTGTTTCAACCAATAAACGACGAGATGCACGTTTATGAGAGTTTTAATTGCACGGGAGGGAGGGGGAGGGAGTAGCAAGCTAGCTCTCTGTTTTGTTTGAACATCAACAGAAGTGATGTATCCCCGCTATCGCTGATACAACCTTTAACACACAGAGAGATGTGCCAATCCAGAACTTAAAGAATAACGTTGCTATCACACATGGCATTATGTGTTCTTCTCATCTTGCAACCTAAAAATGGCACAAATGTAGCGTTTTATACGGGTCGCTCACCTTTATGCAGCAGCCTGTTCCTCTTCTCCTGGTCCGGTTCTAGTGGATCATTGAGCCATAGCAACTCCAGAGAGAACAGGCTCGGCTTCCCAAACAGGTACCAGTAGGTTCCCCCGGCACAGGCCAAGGACCACACCACAAACATCAGCAGCCACATGATGAGAGTCAAGCCTCTGGTCCAGAGATCCACACAGAAGACCAGTGACAAGCAGCCGAAGCCTCCAGGAGCCAAGGGAGAGATGCTGCAGAGTTCAGAAAGGAGGACTTTCTTCCTGATGAGGTTTAAATGGCCACCACAATAGACTAGTTAATACTGTAGGTTGAGGAAATAACAGTGATAGCAAGTATTTGAGCGTCTGAGAGACTGACACTCAGTGCAGGCCTTTTATATCAACCTTACACGCTCTGGGTGCTGTGGGAGAGGCTTGAGCGGCCGTATTACTTTATACAGCACAAGATCCAGCTAACACTGTATTCATAAGATGATTTGTGTGGAATTCCAAATGGCAGTGTGGCAGTGATCAGATCAGATTAGCTAAATAATCTGTCTGGCTGGTCATTTGCCCTCATAGTCACAACAAGAACAGGACAATTAACATAATCCAAAAATTGGAAGAAATCGACAACACTGCTAAAAGAGGATAAAAAGGAACTCACAGAAGTGGGACATGTTCCACTTTCTGAAGGAACAAAAGACTTGTTTGACCTGGTTGTTCTTCCCCCTATTTAGCACAGTCCTTCGTTTACTCTGGTAATAGTTTAAAACTGCTGTAATGTAGGTTAGTAGGCCTTACTCACTATGAGGCTTTCCACAGCTGAGCAACTGAGACATGGTCTTATAGTAGTGGGAATTAACCTCAAAACAGTCCAGAATCATTATGAATAGAGCACCAAAACTTTTTGATTTATTTTGGACATTCAAGATGGCTGACAAAAAACACTGGAATAACCATAAAATTACATATATTTGGCACATGCCTTATGGTGCCATTATGTTTCTGAAATGTAATACACTACTTCAAGAGGAAAACCACAAACCACAAAGGTTTTGTAATCAGACATAGGAAGTCCTTCGTGTTAACCTGTCAATCAAACTGTGGGCAGTTCGGAGAGAAACAAATCACATAATTCGGGATGGTTACAAGGAAACATAATGGAGTTATTTTTTGTCCATGTAGAGTAAGAAGAAGGATGACCTGTCATCATCAGTGGTGAACTGTGGGTTTTGTGGCTGGGCAATTAAGATACAGGTCGATCAAAACGAATGGACTTTGTCTCCTGATGTTTACCAACCTGCACATCAAACTAGGCTCATTTTCTGGCATACAGTATATGTAATGTCTTTCTGGAACACCAAACGTTAACATTATTATTTACCTTTGTAAAGTAATTAAAATGACATTAATGGTAAAGTAATCATATACATGCATGTATGAAGATGTAGAAAAGCTTTTGTCATTGTTTAAAAAAAAAATGTTCATGTAATGAAATTAGCTTTTTCTTTTTGTTGCCTTAGGGCAACATTAAGGGGTCCTTTTTGGTTACACTTGACAATACAATACACTACACTACACTACAATACACTACTTGACAATATCAACATGAGTGTCATGACACTGTCATGAACGTGTCATAAACAAGTCATAAACGTTTATGACATGACGCTTCTGTCATTAAGTGTCATTCGGTTTTTGTCATAACAAGTTAGGGTTAGATTTAGGGTTAAAGTTAGGGTTAGGGTTTTGCCTCATGTGTCATGACATTCTTATGTCGGTACTAGGGCTGAAACGATTCATCGAGTTACTCGAATAACTCGATTACAAAAATTACTCGAGGCAAAAACCCTGCCTCGAAGCCTCGTTAAATTCCTATGACGCGCACTATACGCGCAGGGATCTGATTGTTCCACAAGGACAGTTGTTCAGGAAGCACACCACTAGCGCGTGAATCGTGATACATTCTGAATTTAGCTGGTAGCGATTCTTGTGGTCAAGATGTCCATAAATGGCAGAGAATGTCTAAAGTTTTCAAGTTTTGGGATCATTACATACTCATAAAGGTAAAGAACAAGCATCTGAACCGAAAACATCCACTCCATGCTGTTTCACCAAGCGTCAATAAAGTAGGCCATCTATCTATCTACGTAGCCTATAGCCTACATTGATGTTGGCTGATTTTAATCACAAACTGTATTTGTAGCGATGTCGTGATGTTTTTAAGTAGTAAACTTATTCACGTTCAATTGCAAGACAGTATGACAGTAAGAACCCCTTCTTATACACATGCATGCACCCTCATCTTTCCTCATGCACAGCACGCGTGTACACATACACACACACAGGTTGCTCGGTTACCATAGCAAATAGGCTCACCACAGAAATTATTTTTTAGTAGCCTAATGGTAAAATTATTTGTTAGTAGCCTAATGGTAGGCTATTTTTTAATAATGGTAAAAGTATTTGTTAGTAGCCTAATGCCAAATGCTGCAGGTGTAGAAATCTATGTAAAGCAGATATTTCCTTTGATGTCAGGTCTAGATTACAGCATAAAACTCGTTGTGCATATTAATACATTAAATTGCTTTCCCTCTTCTTCCTCCCAGCACTTCACAACATAGTATGGACAGCTTTATTCGCCCAGCTAAGTCATGCACAAGAGGTTGCAATTTTATAGAGAGCATTTTGAACATTATTTAATTGTTGGCACTGGCACTTATACTGTAAACACTAAATGGGTAAATTGCAATAAATGGGCTTAGTTTTGGAGCCAAATGTTGGAGTTAGAATAAATACCTCTGTGCCAATTGCTTGATCATTTTACAGCAATGTCATTTTTGTTATGCATTATTTGTTTTGGTTGTTTAAAAATGCAAATAAAAATTATCCGATTAATCGATCGATAAAGTGCTAGATTAATCGATTACAAAAAGAATCGATAGCTGCAGCCCTAGTCGGTACTGTCAAGTAAAGTGTTACCGGCCTGGATCAAATCTAACATGTAAATATGTTTGAAGTGATTTTAACTTTTTATCTAAATGATTTATGAACATTTGTAAAGAATTGTTTAATGTGTATTACAAACTTGAACTTAAATTGCCCATGTGATTCTGTACCATTGTTGCACAATGTAAAAAAAAACACTTGACAGTATTGACAAGAGTGACATGACACTGTCATGAACACATGACACTGTCATGACACATGAACCCTAACCGCTAACCCTAATCCTAACCCCCTAGCTCTAATCCTAACCCTAAACCCAATCCTAACCCTAACTTGTTATGACAAAAACCAAATGACTCTTAATGACAGAAGTCATGACAGTGTCATGTCACTATTACGTTGATACTGTCAAGTAAAGTGTAACCAAACATTTCAGGGGAGGGTCAAAAAAACAGTATCAATAAAATATCCCCAAAAGAAATAAAGTTATTTTTATCATCAAAATCTGTGAAGTAGGGTTAGGTTAAGTTAGCTATCTAAATAATAAATTAAGTTAGCATCTTGAACAACAGCCAAACTTATATTACCTCATGACTTAGGTCAATTAATGCTGTTAATCACATTGGCCTGCAGAGAAGGCCTTGCAGGCCAATGCTTGCTATTATGTCATCAGAGTTTACCACAAAGAGGAACATAATTATTGTGGCTCGCTGTAATACTGATCTCTCGCCAGGGAGCTGGTTTTTATATCCTCCACCTTGCAATATGGTCATGATGCGATTTTGATGTGACCTATGTGCCACTCTTATCATTGACCTGTATCAATGATGTATACAGTTTTTAAAAGATAACAAATCGTCAGGCAAAACTAGATTTTCTATCAAATTGACACAGACCACCTGGAGGTAAAATACTTTCTATGACAAAGAGGCATATACCATGAACTTAACCAATAAACTTGGGAAACTTGGGATTTGTGGACTAAATGGCAGACTCAAGGCCATTTAAGATTCCCATTTGATTGTCATTATAGAAACATAGAATCTAAAATATTACATGTACAGTACACAAGTATACAATGTACTGATTTATCAACTTTGGTTGTATTTTGGTGTTTCAGAGACATCCAAAGTCATGCTAAGAATGCCTAGTATGAGTACTATGAACCCAGCTTCACGGCTTGGAGATAACCATTATAGCTAGCTCACTATCATTCATGTAACTTTATTAGTGCTAACTCTTCTGACGTCTGACTATACAAGCTCCCGCGCTGATTTAAAGGCAGCAAGTGCGTCAAGAAAGGTTCCGCCTTTGACCATGTTAATGGCCGATTGTAAAGTAGAATTTTTGGGGTGGCACCTGGGGTCGAATCGAATCTCGAATCGAATCGAAGCCACTGGCTCCGCCCCGGCTAACTGACTAGTCATTACAGGTTAATGTTACCTATGTTCCAAAAGAAGCAAACTACAATACTGTCAGGAAAAGGGTGACCACAATAAAAAAAGTAAAAATCAGCTCATGTGGGGTAAACACATATTTACTGGACCTGTTTGCATTTACAACTGAGGTGTAGCCCTACTTGATGCATAGTTCAGCAATACTTAGAGGCTAATGAGATAAAGTGAGTGTGTTGACTGACTTAAGTCTGAAGAAGAGCCACAAACTCGAAATGTCACACGATAAAAAAAGATTATGAATGGGGAACTATCTGTAGTGTGGATCTCTTTTCCTCTAGTGAGATAATGGATGTATAAAACTGATTCATTTTACATTAAAAACAAAAAACAGCACATTTGGCTGTATCCACACAAAGAAAATCTACAAAATTGATTCATTGGTAAATTGTTCTATGAAAAACATAATTTATCTTTTGCAATTCCCCTGACAATTATCATACTTATCATAAAACATCAAGACCATTAAGAACAAGACTGAGTGAACATAAATCAACCATTCATAGGAGAGATAAAACTTCACCAGTAGAAAGACATTTTATAGAAAAGAACCACACTCTAGAAGATCTTAAATGCACTGGCATAGAACACGTACATAGATCCCGCAGGCAGGAGCGTCGGACTGGGGGTAAAACACCTACTGATTATAGGGGCCCAAGGGGAGAGAGGGCCCTTGAAAAGTTGAAAAAATCTTGTGCTATTCCCCTGCCCGCAGGGGAGGAGATATAGACAGGAAACTTCTTCAAAGGATGTAATCATCTGCGATCTATGTCTCCAATATGGAATGAATGAAGATTTTGACTTGTCGTCATTTCTTTGAGAATTTATTTTTTTTATGTAACTACACACTTTTGCTATGCCTTTATCATTGTCTGGCCATTTAATGTACTGTATGTTGTGTTGTGAACATTGGAGACACCAAGCGCTCCGACTGATGAATGGCCTGTGAGGCCCGATGCGTCAGAGCGCTCGTTGATCCTGTGCAGCGCTGTAGACAGGCTACGGGTGTCATCAATTGAGGCAACTTGCCTTCTTAAGAATAGGAAGTGGTAAGGGATTACACACACTGACGAAGGCCGCAATGCCGACATGTTTGTTACCCCTGCTGCTAAATGTGAAAATGAATCAGTAAAAATAAACTATTTTAGAGTGCGACCATTTTTTTTATTTTTCTATACATTAAAAACCAATAAAACATGACAACCATAAATATGGTGGCAACATCATTTTAATGGAGTACATTGTACTAGCAATAACAAAATTATAATCTCTTTATCATGAAAAAATAATATATAAATTCCACAAAAAAATTTTGCATGACATTATGACTGACACATGCAGGACAACACATTAAAATTATGCATAACACGAATTATGTCTGAAAACCTCTTTTGCACTAGATGACAAAAGCCATGTGCAACACTAGGTACTGCATGCATCACACTCGATTCAAAGTTCAGACATCCCATCCAAAATTGTTTGCTCATAGAACAAACTACTGTTAATCCAAAAATTCCACAAACAGTCTGCTCTCAGTGCAAATGGTGTCATTATACAACACTCCTATTACACACCAATATGCAGCACATTGAGTTGACAAGGACTTAACAAATATGCAAATAGGTATCCAAGGTAGGATTATTATGTGAAGACACAAATATATTTGAAAACAATTCTAAACATCAACATTTACAGCAGGACATGGATATGTCCTGTCTCAATAATAAGTTCAAATATATCCGCAGGTGGCGATCATCTGGATCTGACCTTCTGAGGTGTGTAATGAGCATGTAATGGCTCACTGAAATGAGTAAGTTGCAGCACCCCCTATGGATTTTTGCAGTGTCCTCTATGTACAATACAAAGGTTCACAAATTGTGATGTGTGTCCATAAAAGTGTACCAGTGGACAAGAAATCACCGAACAAAAATCGGTGGAACAGGACTGTGTCCAAAATTGCATGACCAAGCTACGTTATTGCTAGCTGTGGTCAGAGTAAAACAGAAAGACTTCAATTAGAAAAACAGTTTCTGTAAAGTGCGTAAAATGCTGCCCCCCTTCAGTTTAATCTTCATCATGAAGAGGTCGACGTAGAGGAGGTGGCCCAACACTGTGGAGGCACAGATCAGCCCGCCATGCAGGGCCCCCTGCAATACCACAGCTGAACACGACCTCACACACAAATAGTTTAAAGCACCAATGCAAATACATAGAGATACAGACAAAAGGGAGATTTTTCACACACTCACACACAGACACACACACTTACACACAGACACACACACTCACACACAGACACACACAGACACACACACTCACATACAGACACACACACTCACACACAGACACACACAGACACACACATGACACACACACACTCACACACAGACACACACACTCACACACAGACACACACAGACACACACACTCACATACAGACACACACACTCACACACAGACACACACACTCACACACAGACAGATCCAATTTCATGAATACAGACAGACTCACAATGACATTCCCTTACCTGTGATGTAGAGGTTTTTGACGGGCGTGTCACAGCGGTTCTTGGCCATTAACACTGGGTCAAAGCGTTCTAGGGTGTGCTCGCCAGAGTACGGGGCCCCCCTGAATGCTCTCAGGTAGTGCTCATTGGAGAGTGGTGTGGCTATCTCCTGGTACACCACCTGAACGGGGTGACAGACAGAAACACAGAAATGTGAATGATAATTATTTTTTATGGTTGTGATGTTGACCTGGAAAAAAACTCCTCATGAAAGGAGGATGAAAAGAAATGCCTGTTCTATCTATTGTGTCCTCCAAGTGATCTATCATTAGAGCTCTTGTCTTGTTAAAAGTCATGTTAAAATTCCTTCCATAACTTCATGAGAACCAAAATTTGTATTTTCAGTTTCCTACTTCATGGTTTGTAAAGACTGTGTACTTGCCATGCATCCCCTGCTCACCTTGTCTTTGATCTTAGGGAAATGCTCGCAGGCCCAGTTAAAGAGGTGGTCAGCGAATCTGTTCTTGTACTCTGTGTAGTCGTCTCCTCTCTTCCTAACCGTTGAGTCCTTCCACTCCTCGAACCACTCGTAGTTCACCATGGTCAGGACAGTCATGCAGGATTTGCCTACCAAGATAAGCAGGACAGTTAGCATCACAAGAATGTGGAAGATTGTATTAGATGCAAATCAAATTTATTTCAGCAGTGGGTCCTTAATAATGGGTGAATATGATCTGGGCAATCTCACCTGGGTGTCTGATCTGTGAGGAGGTGTCTTTGGCAGATGGGAAGGTGATGAACACCATGGGAACATTGTCAGGGGCCTCATCTTTGCTCATAGCAAAGAATTTATCCATCCTGAGACAAAGTTCAATACAGGTCAATCCAGTTTCATTTTGTTCATTCTGGTTCAATTAAATTCCAGTTAATTTCTTTACATTAAATTTGTGTGACAAATTAAAGCTCAAGTCTGTCGATGAAATGAGCACATTTTGGTTCAATCTCTTCCATTCTTTAGTTTTTTTCTGGTGGCTTCACTGTTCACATAAGTGTCCACACTTTTCTAATCACTGGTCAAGGTACTCACGATTTGTCTATGTCGTTTTCCTTGAAGAGCCATAAAGTGGTTGGCGTGATGTCGAGCTCTTCAGCAGTGGCATCGAAACCACAGAAGAGGAGCACGCAAGCTTTGCCAGGTTTCATCATTTGGGCACGCGTCTGGATATCTGCAAAAGAAATAATTAATTCCTGTTCACTTTGTTTCAAAAAAGAGATGTTTTTATTCAAGATTCACTTTGTTGTCCTACAGTGTGGGAAATGTGTCTTGGACTGCCACCCATTCTGCAGTTGTGTGTCTATACAGAAATCTTCTACATACAAACATGTGTATAACATGTACAACTAGTGGTCCATCCGACCTAGTGGAAATCCAATTTTTTGCCTTTCCTTGTCATGTTTTGTGTTAGAGTCAGTAATTGGTGTGGTACAATGTCAATAAGGAATAAATAATACTGAATGATGGTTGTGTCTATGGTCTTCCCTAATTGTTTGTTGTGTAAGTTGGCATGACTCACCATGTTTCATCTGAATCTGAGGAGGCAGCAAGTACTTGAAGGTGTTGAAGAGGCCACAGTTGGAGATCACGATGGGTGCTTTCACCTCCACTACCTCTTGGCCCTTTCTCACTGCCACACCTTGACATTCACATAAGATCATAAGAAAACATGTTAGATAAACAAATAATTGACTTTCAGTGAGTCATAAGAGAACAAGACACTAGAGAAAGCCCTGAGTGATCTATTTTAAAGTAGATCTTTCAATCCAGACCAGTACTCACCACAGGCAGCGGCATCTTTATCCAACAGGATTCGATTGACCGGAGCTCTCACCAGCACTTCACCACCATACTTGCGGATGGTGTTGCTGATGTGGTAGGGGATCTCACTGGCGCCCCCTCTAGGATAGTAGGCTCCACGCTTGTAGTGGTGGATGAGGAGGGCATTCATGAAGAGGCTACAGTCTCTAGGGCGATCACCTATGGGTGAAAGAGAGAAGGAGGGAGAGATGAGATCAAAGGTTATTAGCCTTACAAAGCCAAATGTGACAATAACTATACGAAGATGATCTGTTCCTGCTGAAAATAGTAGGGTAGGAGATAACCTGGAGGAACTCACCAATGAAGAGGTAGTTGAACATGAGCTGGAGGTCCTTGTTATTGGTCAGCTGGTCAGCCCATGTGGTGACGCCGGTGGTGGCCAGACGGAAGACAGAGGAGCAGCGGTCAGCTATGCCAGACTTGAGAAAAAAGAGGGCCAGCCAGCGAGGGATGAGCTTCAGGAGGCCCAGGTAGAAGGTCTTCCTGGCTGAGACCTACAACATCAATAACAACAAGTATAATAAGTAAAAACTTACATTGCCTTCAATATGTATGCACTATACACTTTTTAAGTGCATTACAATCCAACTGCTCCTTCCTGACTGCAGTGTCCTCCATATCATACCTTCATGACTCTGAAGAACTCCTCAACAGCCTTGGTGTGGGCCTGGGAACTGCTTCTTCATGTTTGGCCTCCATCTCGGTCTTCCCAGTATAGAAGCTATACTCCGCGGTGCTCCTCTCCTGACCAATGGGATATTGTCAAAGTGCTGGGGCAGGGTCACAAATTCCAGCTGACCCTCTGTGATTTGGTCAAAGGCGATTCGCATCAGGCTGTTCTCATGCAGCTGACCGACGTAGTGAAGGCCTACACACACACACACACACACACACACACACACACACACACATGAGTATGTCGTAAGAGCACAGAGAAAGAAGTGTGGAAAGCGTGTACCCAAAGACAGCCAGAGGGTGGCAGCAGGTGACCTGATTGACTGACTAACCCACACTAGTGGAGGTGTGCCTATAAAGGGGATTCCCTGCACTCTATCACAGGACTACCACCATCTCCTTTCAACTGGTGAGTGACCTTCTTCCTCTGATCATACACTGTTCCTATTCAATGAGTTGTTGAAATTAATTAATTATTCATTAAACTCATGACCATATCTGGACTAGTGAGGAAGCTTAAGGCATTCTACATACTCGATGCACCCGACCGGTAGCGCGACACCGTGACGTCAAAATGACGTAGATCTTGCTGGCGCGCCAGGATTTTAGCCAGGTAGCGCGACACCGTGACGTCAAAATGGCGTAGATCTTGCTGGCGCGCCAGGATTTTAGCCAGGTAGCGCGACACCGTGATGTCAAAATGACGTAGATCTTGCTGGCGCGCCAGGATTGTAGCACACCACTCATTTTTTTTTTCAGACGAGCGCGACAAAGCGGAAACAGGAAGATGGACTAGTTCGTGGCAGAGAATGTCTAATAAAGGGAGAACTGCCACTCTCTGAAAACTTCCGGTTTCTGAACTGGTTGCAGTTCCTCCTGTGGTTCCACATGAGGGCGCTCGTCCACGAGTGCAGAATACATGGAGGTCTATGGAGCTGTACCCCTCAAAATCCACTTTTCTCGGGTTATACTTTTTTTTCCAAGTAATTTGAATATTGTATTCGAAAGGGGAGGCAAAGAAAAAACACTTGGTTGAGTATTATATTTTTTAAAGTCACTTAATTGTTCTAAAAAGCCTTTCAAATGTGTCAATGACGTCATTCATTAGCACAATGCTAGCGTGTTATGGGCAACAACGACCCAACCTGTAAAAATCAAAAGGACATAAGTACTTTCGTTCATTTAACTTTTTGACTTATAACCCATGTTGAAGTTATACAAACTACAATCTAATCTGAGATTTGTCAAGACAATCAGGTGAAAAGAGACAAATTTAGCCGTCTAGCTCCATTGACTCCCATTCATTCTGCACTCATTAAGTGATCACCCCAGTGGAACTCTGGTGGAACTGCAAACCAAAATTAGGTACAATGGGACTTAATACGGGTGGGCCAGGCTCTCCGTGAGAAAAACTCTGTTAGAGGGCAGCGAGTTGCAGTGTTTTACGTTACAGTGGAAGTGAATTTGTAATAGTTTGCTGGATAAGTTAATAAAGTTACCAGCGAGTTGCAACACATGGAATTAAGAGGAAAGAATAGAAACTATTTATTTTCAAACAAAGGATATCTATTAAGGCCTGAACAAAATCTCTTTCCCACTTCAGGAAATTACACAAACTCAGCCAGCCTTTAGCTAGCTAGCCAGCTAACTAAACTGTTTAAATTATTAAAATTTCCCTCAGGATGACTAAAGTATCTATCTATCTATCTATCTACAGTGTCTCTATCTATCTATCTATCTATCTATCTACCTATCTACCTATGCGCACACCTTGGAAACTAGATGATAATGATGGTGGTAGTTGTGAATAGTAGCAACCAAAGTCTGAAGTACCATCATAGAGGCTAGCTAATAGCAGAGCCCGTTTACATTCTCTGCTACTAGTGTTTCTTAATGCAGCTTCTTCTGCTGTGTAGCGTGAGTTAAGCGTTAATCTTTTCACAACAGTGACACCTCTGTTCAGGAGAATATTGCAACTAGTGTCGTGACCCACGGCGCCCGCGAGTACCTCAAATGGTTACGGCGTTTCTGTGACGTCACATTGTCGCGCTACAGGTCGGGTGCGTCGAGTATGTGGCGCACTTAAGTGGCCACACACTACATGGTCGTACACGTGGATTGGACTATTGATTCTACAGCTGCAACCCCACTGGATGTTTAGATGTTTAGCTATCCATAATGTGTTCATATAGTGCATGTACAATTCCCAGCCCATTAGTAGTAGGCCTACTCACCAACATCAAATTCAAAGCCTTTCTCCGTGAAGGTGTGGCAGCATCCACCAGCATTGTCATGTTGCTCTAGAACCAGCACCCTCTTCCCCTTTTTGGCCATACAAGCGGCCGTGAGTCAGGCCTCCGAGACCTGCCGATGATGATGGCATCCAGGTTCTCGGGATTCTCTCCCTACTGAAACCTACACGGAGGGAGACACATATGTAATTGCAGTTGGCCTTGCAGATGTCTGACATTATGATGATAAATAGTATGACTTCACAACCAGTTTAAGTCTCACTATTTTTACAGCTGTGTTTTCTGACCTCACCTTTCAGCAGCAGCCTGTTCCTCTTCTCCTGGTCGGTTCTAGTGACTCTTTGGGCCGAGGGACTCCAGAGAGAACAGGCTCGGCTTCCCAAACAGGTACCAGTAGGGTTCCCCCTTATAGGCACAGGCCAAGGACCACGCCACAAACATCAGCAGCCACATGATGAGAGTCAAGCGTCTGGTCCAGAGATCCACACAACACAGAAGACCAGTGACAAGCAGTGAAAGCTTCTAAGAGCTGAGAGAGAGAGAGAGAGAGAGAAGAACGGGAGGGGGAGTGCAGAGAGAGAAAGAGAGAGATGCTGCAAAGTTCAGCAAAGAGGGTTTACTGTTGAATAGCAGTGAGGAAAAGTACTGCTAGCTTCATTAGTATTGCTTCTCTGCCTTCCTGTCTGAGAGAGACTGACAGTGGCTGCCTTTTATACCAACCTCATCCACTCTGGGTCGTGTGGGAGGGGCTTGTGCACTCACATTATTTGATACAGCACCAGAACCAACAAACAATGACCAGTGTAGAACATTGATCAGGTCAGATTAGCTAAATAATCTGGGGGGGTCAGACATTAGTCCTCTTAGTCATGAGCCAGTCTTGGCCCCATAGAACGCCATGTGGCAGACCTCTGGTTCACAGTGTGATGATGTTGTTTGGTCATATTGCATGATACCCAACAGGCTTGCAGTTCCAGAAGGTCAGGTGACAAAACAGTTATATAATGACAAAGTAGGCTATGTTCCACCTGCCCTCCGAAGGAACAAAAGACCTGCAAGAGCTCTACTGCAAAACATTATGAATTCTTTTTTGAAAACATTAATAAGTTATGTTATTTAATTGTGTATTTCAGGTAATTCCAGATTACCAATGTGCAATTGTGGTGTTTTGATTGAGTAAAGATAAATCAAATAACCATAACCCGATTCAAGTTCCAGTGAATTTTTTGGAAAACAAATAAAAAAATAAAATAAATATATATGTGTATTAAATTTGTTTTCCAAGTATTTTCACTGGAACATTTATATATATATATATATATATATGAAAATGTATTAAAATGGTAGCGTTTCGGAATAGAGCTCTCACTTGTTAAACGCGGTTGTTCTTATTTGCCTTAGCACACTCCTTTCCTTGTCCCAATATCTTATGTTCTAGTTGGAAACTGTGTGAAAAGGGTGCACTGCAAAAACTGCTTATCTAACAAAATCTAACCAAGTGTTATTAATCTTATATCAAGATAAAAAAAAAACTAGTTGGTATTGTTTTCAGTATAAAGAAACTTACCTAGCGCTTTCTTGTGAAATCATTTGACTTAATTAAAAAAAAATTGACTTATTGACTGACTGAGAACGCACTGACCGATACTCTAAATGAGGCTGAGTGGCTTACATCTGGTGATATCCATAGTATTTGACATCTTACAATGTTTCAGCTTCAAACACAGCTTCAAAAAACAAACACTAGCCTGTCCCTGTCCATTTAGTATCTCCCAGTCCATCTAGTTCATTTTCACTGAGACTAGTAAAACAATTAGTCTGGTGCCCTTTGGCCAATCAGCGATAAGAGGGGATGATGTTTTGAAAACGAAAGTGGTAAACGGTTCTAGCTAAACAAACATATACAAAAAAATAATTACAGTCAGAAGAATGTGTACATTTATGTACAAAGGTAGGCCTAAATACATTGTTTTCTGACTGCCGATGCTGAATATTATCAGTTTGTAAAGGTTAGGCAAACTAGGAAGTAACATTAGGAATCCCATGTGATTGTTTGGGCAAAGTTAAAGCAAAGTCTACACCTGTTACGGTGCTACAGTTGGAAACTTTCCCCAATCGTGCAGACTCTTTAAGTAGTGTGTCTGGTTAAACCAGGTTAAACAAAGACAATCTTTCTCATGAAAATCCATAACCTGCAGGCTTTAGGTCACATGTCCTAGTGACCCAAAGACCCACAAACTCTATACCTCAGAGGATCAACTTCAGCTCAAGACAATTTGGCCATAATCTAGGTCCACCCTGTTCTGCCAAAATTCAGTCCCGGATTTTCACAAATCAAATGTGGCAACCCTATTGACCATGGTCTTTTTGGCACTGGAGTAGTAACCTAGTCCGCCTAGCTCCACTCATCCATCTGGGACCAATCCATTGGAGTGTTGCTTCAGAAGGCTGGGCCTAATCAAAAAATGCTTGCATATGATTGAATAAGCCACTTGTCCGTCATCTATTGACGTGCTACTTCAACCACTCACATCGAAGCCAACCCGTGACGCTGATAACAGTCTCACAGTCGCTTCTACGCTATGTCACATCTATGAAACTCCCGCCCTGCGTCCTGATTGGCTGTACCATAAAATACCATCTCTGGCCTACACTGGCCTTTGGAATTCTATAAATCAGCTTATAAATTCAACGTTTGTTGGTTCTGGTGCTGTTTAAATTAGTGTGACGGCACAAGCTTCTCCCACAACACCTAGTGTTTGTGAGGTTGATATAAAAGGCCTTCGCTGTCAGTGTCTCAGAAAGTAAATCATTTCATTCTCGCCACTGACCTGCTATGTCTACAACCTAATCGTTTTGCTTTTTGTGGTGGCTCAGATAACTCAGATAAATCCTCCTTTCTGCTGCATCTGTGCCTCAGCTCTCGGAAGCTTTTGTTCACCTGTCTGCTGTTTAAGTTTCTGGACCAGAGGCTTGACTCTCATCATGTGGCTGCTGATGTTTGTGGCGTGGTCCTTGGCCTGTGCCGGGGAAACTACTGGTACCTGTTTGGGAAGCCGAGCCTGTTCTCTCTGGAGTTGCTAAGGCTCAATGATCCACTAGAACTAGACCAGGAGAAGAGGACCAAGCTGCTGAAGAAAGGTGGGTGACCCATATAAAACTCTACATTTGTGCCATTTTTAGGACTTAATGCCTTGACTGGTGGCAATGTGTGATTGTCTGTGTGTATGTGTTTCTTTAAGTATTGGAATGGCAAATCTCTCTGTGTGTTAATCTCTAAGAGGAAATGTGTGGGCAAGAAAAACTTTAATTTCTATATCCCCAGAAGGGTAGAGTACAGCTGGTCTTTCCACAGAAGATAAAATGACAATGGAAGCCAATAAGGACCTTAGTATTGTGCTAATGTGCTTGGTTCTTTAAATTATTGTAAGACTTGCACTGAACTGCATTTAGTTGTTGCACCAGCTTCAGGTTGTAGTTAATTATTGCAGCTGTTGTAAGTCTTACAAGAAGGAAAAGAACTTAGCACATTAGTGGACTAGCAGCATCAACCGTTACATAAGGTAAAGGACATGCTGTAATAGGGAACAATAGGCAAATGAGTCTTTGTACTGTTATGTAGTTTTACACTGATTATAGTCATACTGTATGTGCTCCACCGGATAATTTACTAATCTGATTACTGGTGGCCACACTGTAATTCTTCCACACAAATCCCTCACGTTATATATTTAGATACACGATCATATTTGAAAGTTTTGAAGACAACTGGTCTTTGTTGATTGTGCTATGTGCATTGTCCTGAAGTGCCAACTCCAAACATGGTTGAATGCAACAGCCACTGACAATTTAATGTGTCTTACAACACAATTTCACATCTGAAAACAATGTACAAGTGTACAATGTACAATGTTGTGTGTTGTGCTATTATGTTGGAAAACATGACATAAGCATAATTGACCAATTGTGTTTTGTTTCCAGAGAATTTGTTTAAGGGAGTGTTGGCAATATCTAATCTTTTTACTGCAATTACTCAGCTGCTTTAGACACTGTTATTGGTGCTGTAGAAATGAATACGACAGTACAAATCTCTAGTTGGCGAAAAGCATGATAAAAACATCCTCATTAACATTGTGTCTTTTAGTGAAATATTTTTTATTGTTATCAGCTATTTTTATCCAGCTCATGTTCAACTACCTCTTCATTGGTGAGTATCTCCAGGTTATCTCCTACTCTACTATGGTCAGCAGAAGCAGCAGATCATCTTCGTATAGTTATTTTCACATTTGGCTCTTCAAGGCTAATAACCTTTGATCTCATCTCTCCCTCCTTCTCTCCTTCACCCATAGGTGATAAGCCCTAGAGACTGTAGCCTCTTCATGAATGCCCTCCTCATCCACCACTACAAGCGTGGAGCCTACTATCCTAGAGGGGGCGCCAGTGAGATCCCCTACCACATCAGCAACACCATCCGCAAGTATGGCGGTGAAGTGCTGGTGAGAGCTCCGGTCACTCGAATCCTGTTGGATAAAGATGGCGCTGCCTGTGGTGAGTACTGGTCTGGATTGAAAGATCTATTTTAAAATAGATCACTCAGGGCTTTCTCTAGTGTCTTGTTCTCTTATGACTCACTGAAAGTCAATTATTTGTTTATCTAACATGTTTTCTTATGATCTTATGTGAATGTCAAGGTGTGGCAGTGAGGAAGGGCCAAGAGGTAGTGGAGGTGAAAGCACCCATCGTAATCTCCAACTGTGGCCTCTTCAACACCTTCAAGTACTTGCTGCCTCCTCAGATTCAGATGAAACATGGTGAGTCATGTCAACTTACACAACAAACAACTAGGGAAGACCATAGACACAACCATCATTCAGTATTATTTATTCCTTATTGACATTGTACCACACCAATTACTGACTCTAACACAAAAACATGACAAGGAAAGGCAAAAAAATTGGATTTCCAGTAGGTCGGATGGACCACTAGTTGTACATGTTATACACATGTTTGTATTTAGAAGATTTCTGTATAGACACACAACTGCAGAATGGGTGGCAGTCCAATACACATTTCCCACACTGTAGGACAACAAAGTGATTCTTGAATAAAAACATCTCTTTTTTGAAACAAAGTGAACAGGAATTATTTATTTCTTCTGCAGATATCCAGACGGGTGCCCAAATGATGAAACCTGGCAAAGCTTGCATGCTCCTCTACTGTGGTTTCGATGCCACTGCTGAAGAGCTCGACATCACGCCAACCACTTTATGGCTCTTCAAGGAAAACGACATAGACAAATCGTGAGTACCTTGACCAGTGATTAGAAAAGTGTGGACACTTATGTCAAAAGTGAAGCCACCAGAAAAAAAATAAAGAATGGAAGAGATTGAACCAAAATGTGCTCATTTCATCGACAGACTTGAGCTTTAATTTGTCACACAAATTGAATGTAAAGAAATTAACTGGAATTGAATTGAACCAGAATGAACAAAATGAAACTGGATTGACCTGTATTGAACTTTGTCTCAGGATGGATAAATTCTTTGCTATGAGCAAAGCAAAGATGAGGCCCCTGACATGGTGTTCATCACCTTCCCATCTGCCAAAGACACCTCCTCATAGATCAGACATCCAGGTGAGATTGCCCAGATCATATTCAACCATTATTAAGGACCTACTGCTGAAATAAATTTGATTTGCATCTAATACAAGCTTCCACATTCTTGTGATGCTAACTGTCCTGCTTATCTTGGTAGGCAAATCCTGCATGACTGTCCTGACCATGGTGAACTACGAGTGGTTCGAGGAGTGGAGGGACTCAACGGTTAGGAAGAGGAGAGGCGACTACACAGAGTACAAGAACAGATTAAGCTGACCACCTCTTTAACTGGGCCTGCGAGCATTTCCCTAAGATCAAAGACAAGGTGAGCAGGGGATGCATGGCAAGTACACAGTCTTTACAAACCATGAAGTAGGAAACTGAAAATACAAATTTTGGTTCTGCGAGTTATGGAAGGAATTTTAACATGACTTTTAACAAGACAAGAGCTCTAATGATAGATCACTTGGAGGACACAATACATAGAACAGATACAGTATATTCACCATCCTTCACATTGGGCATTTCTTTTCATCCTACTTTCATGAGGAGTTTTTTTTTTCAGGTCAACATCACAACCATAGAGAATAATTATCAATCACATTTCTGTGTTTCTGTCTGTCACCCCGTTCAGGTGGTGTACCAGGAGATAGCCACACCACTCTCCAATGAGCACTACCTGAGAGCATTCAGGGGGGCCCCGTACTCTGGCGAGCACACCCTAGAACGCTTTGACCCAGTGTTAATGGCCAAGAACCGCTGTGACACGCCCGTCAAAAACCTCTACATCACAGGTAAGGGAATGTCATTGTGAGTCTGTCTGTATTCATGAAAATGGATCTGTCTGTGTGTGAGTGTGTGAAAAATCTCCCTTTGTCTTTATCTCTATGTATTTGCATTGGTGCTTTAAACTATTTATGTGTGTTTCAGGTCAGGACGTGTTCAGCTGTGGTATTGCAGGGGCCCTGCATGGCGGGCTGATCTGTGCCTCCACAGTGTTGGGCCACCTCCTCTACGTCGACCTCTTCATGATGAAGATTAAACTGAAGGGGGGCAGCATTTTACGCACTTTACAGAAACTGTTTTTCTAATTGAAGTCTTTCTGTTTTACTCTGACCACAGCTAGCAATAACGTAGCTTGGTCATGCAGTTTTGGACACAGTCCTGTTCCACCGATTTTTGTTCGGTGATTTCTTGCCCACTTGTCCACTGGTACACTTTTATGGAGACACATCACAATTTGTGAACCTTTGTACATAGAGGACACTGCAAAAAATCCATAGGAGGTGCTGCAACTTACTCATTTCAGTATGCCATTACATGCTCATTACACACCTCAGAAGGTCAGATCCAAATGATCGCCACCTGCGGATATATTTGAACTTATTATTGAGACAGGACATATCCATGTCCTGCTGTAAATGTTGATGTTTAGAATTGTTTTCAAATATATTTGTGTCTTCACATAATAATCCTACCTTGGATACCTATTTGCATATTTGTTAAGTCCTTGTCAACTCAATGTGCTGCATATTGGTGTGTAATAGGAGTGTTGTATAATGACATCATTTGCACTGAGAGCAGACTGTTTGTGGAATTTTGTGTATTAACAGTAGTTTGTTCTATGAGCAAACATTTGGATGGGATTTCTGAACTTTGAATCGAGTGTGATGCATGCAGTACCTGGTGTTGCACATGGCTTTTTGTCATCTAGTGCAAAAGAGGTTTTCAGACATAATTCGTGTTATGCATAATTTTAATGTGTTGTCCTGCATGTGTCAGTCATAATGTCATGCAAAATTTGAATTTTGTGTAATTTATGTATATATTATTTTTTCATGACAAAGAGATTATAATTTTGTTATTGCTAGTACAATGTACTCCATTAAAATTATGTTGCCACCATATTTATGGTTGTCATGTTTTATTGGTTTTTAATTTTATAGAAAAATAAAAAACATTTCGCACTCTAAAATACTTTATTTTTGCTAATTCATTTTCAAATTTAGCAGCAGGGGTAACAAACATGTCGGCATTGCGGCCTTCGTCAGTGTGTGTAATCTCTTACCACTTCCTAGTCTTAAGAAGGCAAGTTGCCTCAATTGATGACACCCGTAGCCTGTCTACAGCGCTGCACAGGATCAACGAGCGCTCTGACGCATCGGGCCTCACAGGCCATTCATCAGTCGGAGCGCTTGGTGTCTCCAATGTTCACAACACAACATACAGTACATTAAATGGCCAGACAATGATAAAGTAGCATTAGCAAAAGTGTGTAGGTTACATAAAAAGTGTGTAGGTTACATAAAAAATAATCAAAATCTTCATTCATTCCACTTGGAGACATAGATCGCAGATGACTACTTCTACCAGAAAGACTCAGTAGACAGAATAGAATCAGTTGACAATTTAATTAGTAAAGGAACGGCTTGGATACAAGCATGATAGAGTCCTGAATAGGTAACAGTCTTTGGCGTAGGCCCCATCTCGGATCCGTCCAGCGATGAGCGGATCTCGTCTCCTGCCGATGGATGAAGGCAGGGGCGGGGAGCCTACCCCCAAAAGGATGAGTGATGCCCGCCAGGGCGGTGACTTAGTAACCTGGTTCTGAAAGGAACAAAGACATAGTATACATACAAGATAATTTAAACAGCATGTCTGGGCAGGGGTGATGAGGTTGTGCCAGGACGCTGACAGAATTTTAAAGTGGCTAGGTGTTAACCATTTAACCTAGGGTTGCAATGGGGCCTGCAGCATGCTTTCGCTATAGTGGGATTTAGAAGCTTGATGAGCTGGGCAACCAGCATCTAGGGCAACCTAGACCAATGCGGCGGCCGGGCAACCGGCGTCCAGAGCAACCTGGACCATAAGCACTTCACGATCTGGGCGCCCAGTAACTATCAAGCTAGTACATTGTGACGAGCCAGGCAACCGGCATGCAGAGCAACCTGGACTTTAGTGCTTATGCGAGCTGGGCAACCAGCATCTAGGGCAACCTAGACCACGAGACGTGCCGGGCTACCGGCGTCCAAGGCAACCTGGACCATTAGCTGGGCAACCAGTGTCTAGGGCAACCTAGACCAACGTGACGGCCGGGTGACCAGCATCCAGGGCAACCTGGACCGAACTGGGCAACCAGCGTCTAGGGCAACCTGGACAGACATGACGGCCGGGCAACCGGCATCCAGGGCCACCTGGACCAAACTGGGCAACCAGCGTCTGGGGCAACCTAGGCGAAGTCATGAGCGGGCAACCCGGCGTCCAAGGCAACCTGGACAGTGAGCTGGGCAACCAGCGTCTAGGGCAACCTAGACCAACGTGACGGCCGGGCAACCGGCACACGGTGCGACCTGAACCATGAGCTGGGCAACCAGCGTTTAGGGCAACCTAGACCGATGTGATGGCCGGGAGACCGGCATCCAGGGCAACCTGGACCAAACTGGGCAACCAGTGTCTAGAAGCGACCTAGGCGTGCATCACGAGGCGGGCAACCCGGAAGTGACCCTGAACCATAAGCGTTGAGCAGAGCTGGGCAACCAGTGTAAAGGGCAACATGCCCATGGCTGAGACTAAATCACCACAAGCTACCGGCATGCTAGGCCCCAATATGTTTCAGCGATTAGTGCAAGGCGAATGCCAGAATGTAACCACCGCCACCAGGATTTGTGAAGGTAAAATGAGGTACCTGAGTTAACATAGGAGAGAAACTTCTGAGCATCAAAAATGTCAAGACGAGTTAGTTTGATGCATCCTGATGGATGACGTGGATAGCCCTTTTTGGGCGGCAGTCTTAACTGCGCCCGATCGCGGAATGAGTGAGAAGTGAACCTCTTTGGAGAGAGGTTACATTTAAGCAGCACGTTAGCTAGATGGCAGCTGAAAATCAGGTAAAGTGTGAGCCGTAGTTTAAGGTAGTGAACGGGGACCAGGGAAGCAATACATGGTTAGGGTTAAAAGGTTAAACATGATTTACTCAGAATCAATGCAGGGGAATAGAGCTTGTGGTTGCAGATGCTTGGGACCAGAGCAATGAGTTAGTTGATATGGGTGCTTGAGTATATTCGTATCAAAGACATGTAGTTTAATATTTAGGATAGATGACCATTATGACTAGTTTTGTGGAAGACTAGTGCTTGTGAAGCCAGATGTGTGTTCTGGTTCGATAGCACCTGCAGTGGCTAGAGTGAGATGAATGCATTGAGCTGCAGACCCAAGGCCAAGATAGATGCGTGAGAGCTACACCTTAGCACCTGCTCTTGGAAACCCCCCCAAAATAAGATGGGCAGCATCAGTAATGCAAGGGAAGCATGACCTTGCGACGTAGACAAAGGACTTCTCAGGACAATTCATGCCTGTATGTGACAGGAGGAAGAAACATATGTAACTGAAATATGACAAGACAACGAACAGATGAGTGCTGGGGTACCATTGGTGCTTATGCATCTCAGAGTGCAGAGGAGCTCTGAGTGACGTAACGAGAGCTCGCTATACCAGCCGCACCAACTGTGGCAGGATAGTACAGTTTAGAACTGACTGCTGGAGAGACAATGAGTAAAGGTAGCAATGAGGAGAGAATAAGCAATACATATCGCCCAACTGGATGCAGAAATGATATCAGTCATGTGCCAAGCACTGGCCCCTGAGTGATGAGTGGAGGGGTGTGCATACACATTTTTAATCAAAGCGACTGACAATGTACCCTGGGAATCCAGAGTTCTCACGGAAGCGTTTGCTCAGGGAGAGACTCGAGTCTGGCAAGGAGTATGATGCACGTAACTTTGGTTCCCCGCGATGCAAGGGGCAAATCATATCTGTGTAGCTCATATAGCGGGCCAGAGGCGATCTAAACAGATGACAGACGTAGTGTAGATTGCGTGCAGTGAGATTTCCAAATGCGTGCTTGGTGCCGCCCCCTCGAGTTGGGACATTACGTTATTTGTGGCCAGACCCTTAATCTGTCAGATTGGGGAGAATTGTGAAGACGGAGGGATGACCCCACTCCAGTATGAACTGGAAACGCGATTGCGTGATTCCGTGAACCGGCACTGCCATCCCTGTAAGAAAGTAGATGTTAGTGTGATATGTGGAACTGCTTCTCCATTGACAAACTGCATCCCCTCAACAGAAGAGGGGAGGCATGATGCACCTGCAGGGGTTAGCAAATTAAAGATTGGGAGGAGAATGTAAAAGGAACTTGCACGTCCTCCCTGGCGCGATCACTTTGGGTGAGCATATCTGCCAAAAACAAAACAGCCAAGGCAAAATAGGAGAATGGAAATTAGAGTATACATTATTTGCAGAGGATCCTGCTGAAACGGAAATTCGAGTCAACAATCAATGTGACGGATGGCGTGACTAGATGGGCTGAAATCACATGGACACGCAGAGACCCGTTGGACCGCTCCGTTTGACCTGCGAGAAGGAAGGAGTGGTTAGACAGGTGAAATGTAGTATCGTCATCGGTAAAACAATCAGCCAACGGCTACGTTGGTAGTCGTGATCAACGAACTTCCAGCATAGGCCACCACTTAAACCACAACTAGCGAAATGCAAAATTGCCGACATAATCATGAACAGCCGGTAACCATTAACACCAATATATGGAGTGCTGAAGCGACCCACTGGTGGGCAGTGAGCAAAGTGAGG
Source organism: Alosa alosa (assembly GCF_017589495.1). Lineage (NCBI taxonomy): Eukaryota > Metazoa > Chordata > Actinopteri > Clupeiformes > Clupeidae > Alosa > Alosa alosa. Next base: position 23,083,894 of record NC_063210.1, on the reverse strand, counting down.
CCTGCCAAAGAATTCCTTGTAACCCAATACACAATATGGAATCAGAAAAGACATTTCAAACATACAAAAGACGCTAGAAGGATATGTTAAATACAAATGACACAGCTTCTTAATTAAAAGCTCAACCAACACCATGTGGGCATGAGCCCATCACTGTGGCGTCAGGTAATGAACAATGACATAGTACGGGCATTGAAAATAAAACACCCATAATTGCCTAGATAATAGCTTGTGTGACATAGGGTTCTGGCAATTGATGACCATGGGCCGGCGTGCCGTCATTTTGGTTCTAGCTTTGGTGTAAGACCCCCCAAAATTGAGAACCCAGATAGCCGAGAACGTCGGGGACGTCACGGCATACCTGGGACATGACAGATCAGCGGTAGCTGAGAGTAGTTTGATCAACGACAACTAGCGATCAACAACCCGTGCCATATTGAGCAAGCTGAAGCGCAAACTCGCATACAAGACCGACTGAGGAGTACTTAAGCAGTGCATGCAGAGAATCACCCGAGGAAGGCCGTGTAGACTCCCCACCAGAAGGTATGGGACGCAATCCCAGATGATTAAAAAAAATGCAACGAATGAACTGGCTTCCCGCAGCCATGCACAAGGAGTGATACCTGAACCTAAGTTCCAGCAGACGAGTAGCCTAGCCTAAAGCCTACGCAGCCCAACGAGCCGCAAGGCAAATTAAGAGGCAAAAAACAACTGGTTTGACGACGCTCAACCAAGGTAGACATCGAGATAACCACAGTGAGTGTAGAACATCAATTAAACAGGTCTTGGGTTGGGTTCAATGGCAGCGTGGTGCAGGCTAGCAATTAACAGCACAAATTGCAGGGATTACGAAATCAGCAGGAATTATTGTAAGGAGGCCTAAGTGAAAGTTAAACCGTGTCAGACGAGTCAGTTTGTTTGCTGCCCGCCGAATATCGTCGGCAAGCAGGTTGCATGACTGTGGGTAGAGTGTAGCCCAGCTCGAGGAGCTTGGGAAGAGAGCACAACAACCTTACCAACCAGGCGCTGAAGCTTGAGAAATCGTTGCCGAAACGACATGGGCCTGCGACAGAGTTGCGCGAGGACGGCGACCCGGCAGTAGGTTACCGTGAAGTGAAGGCTGCAACAGCGTGAGCATGACTGGCCCGATATGCAGAGATTAGCGATGAAGCGACATGCAGTGGCCCTGACCGGCGGGCGCTGGAGTCCCTAACAGCGCAGCGAACGAGCGCGGTTAGATTGTAACAAGGAACGCCACTGAGGGCAGAAGGGGCGAAGGTAAAAACGCAGAGAGCCCAGGTCCACGCGGAAGCCTGAGCTAGGACGTTAAAGTCGGCGTACTGAGAAGCAAAAGCAGTGTTAGGTGGAACATATTTAAAGAGCCCACTGAATTCCTATAGGCTAGCGCTGATTGAATGAGTGAATGATCAGATTGCAGGGCTTTCCCGAAAAGTAGGCAAAGCTAAGATTGGCTCCATGTAAGCATGGGAGGAGTAAAGCTACACTACGAGTCTTCCTAGTAGAACTTTTGCTGAAGCTATCATTTCCTTTGAAGAAGTTTCCTGTCTATATCTCTTCCCTTGTGGGCAGGGGAATAGCACAAGATTTTTTCAACTTTTCAAGGGCCCTCTCTCCCCTTGGGCCCCTATAATCAGTAGTGGTTTTACCCCCAGTCCAACGCCCCTGCCTGCGGGATCTATGTACGTGTTCTATGCCAGTGCATTTAAGATCTTCTAGAGTGTGGTTCTTTTCTATAAAATGTCTTGCTACTGGTGAACTTATATCTCTCCTATGAATGGTTGATTTATGTTCACTCAGTCTTGTTCTTAATGGTCTTCATGTTTTTCCAAAGTATGATAATTGTCAGGGGAATTGCAAAAGATAAATTACGTTTTTCATAGAACAATTTTGTAGATTTTCTATGATTTTCTATTTTATGTGGATACAGCCAAATGTGCTGGGGTTTTTTTTATGTAAAATGAATCATTTTTATACATCCATTATCTCACTAGAGGAAAAGAGATCCACACACCAGATAGTTCCCCATTCATAATTTTTTTTTATCGTGTGACATTTCGAGTTTGTGGCTCTTCTTCAGACTTAAGTCAGTCAACACGCTCACTTTATGTCATTAGCCTCTAAGTATTGCTGAACGATGCAACAAGTAGGGCTACACCTCAGTTGCAAATGCAAACAGGTCCAGTAAATCTGTGTTTACCCCACATGAGCTGATTTTCTTGTCCAATACCCAAGGCTTACTTTTTTTTTATTGTGGTCACCCTTTTCCTGACAGTATTGTAGTTTGCTTCTTTTGGAACATAGGTAACATTAACCTGTAATGACTAGTCAGTTAGCCGGGGCGGAGCCAGAGGGGTAGCTTGGTGTGGCACGCGCCACCCCCGAGATTCGATTCAACCCCAGGTGCCATCTCAAAAATTCTACTTTACGATCGGCCATTAACGTGGTCAAAGGCGGAACCTTTCTTGACGCACTTGCTGCCTTTAAATCAGCGCGGGAGCTTGGACAGTCAGACGTCTAAAGAGTTAGCACTAATAAAGTTACATTAATGATAGTGAGCTAGCTATAATGGTTATCTCCAAGCCGTGAAGCTGGGTTCATAGTACTCACACTAGGCATTCTTAGCATGACTTTAGATGTCTCTGAAACACCAAAATACAACCAAAGTTGATAAATCAGTACATTGTATACTTGTGTACATGTAATATTTTAGATTCTATGTTTCTATAATGACAATCAAATGGAAATCTTAAATGGCCTTGAGTCTGCCAACGTTTACCCCCAGTCCCTGTAAGTCCACAAATCCCAAGTTTCCTAAGTTAAATAGGTTAAGTTCATGGTATATGTCTCATTGTCATAGAAAGTATTTTACCTCCAGGTGGTCTGTCTCAATTTGATAGAAAATCAGCTGTCTCTGGGGAGATTTTGTTTTGCCTGACGATTTGTTATCTTTTAAAAACTGTATACATCATTGATACAGGTCAATGATAAGAGTGGCACATAGGTCACATCAAAATCGCATCATTACCATATTGCAAGGTGGAGGATATAAAAACCAGCTCCCTGGCGAGAGATCAGTATTACAGCGAGCCACAATAATTATGTTCCTCTTTGTGGTAAACTCTGATGACATAATAGCAAGCATTGGCCTGGAAGGCCTTCTCTGCAGGCCAAAGTGATTAACAGCGTTAATTGACCTAAGTCATGAGGTAATATAAGTTTGGCTGTTACACTTTACTTGACAGTATCAACGTAATAGTGACATGACACTGTCATGAACGTGTCATAAACAATTCATAAACATAAACAAGTTAGGGTTAGGATTGGGTTTAGGGTTAGGATTAGAGCTAGGGTCAGGGTTAGGGTTAGGATTAGGGTTAGTGGTTAGGGTTCATGTGTCATGACATGTCACTCTTGTCAATCCTGTCAAGTGTTTCCAAATGTTTTTTTTACATTGTGCAACAATGGTACAGAATCACATGGGCAATTTAAGTTCAAGATTGTAATACACATTAAAACATTCTTTACAAATGTTCATAAATCATTCAGATAAAAAGTTAAAATCACTTCAAACATATTTACATGTTAGATTTGATCCAGGCCGGTAACACTTTACTTGACAGTACAGACATAAGAATGAGATGACACTGTCATGAATACATGACACTGTCATGACACGTGAGGCAAAACCCTAACCCTAACTTTAACCCTAAACCTAACCCTAACTTGTTATGACAAAAAACTAATGACACTTAATGACAGAAGTGTCATGTCATAAACGTTTATGACTTGTTTATGACACGTTCATGACAGTGTCATGACACTCTTATGTTGATATTGTCAAGTAAAGTGTAACCAAAAAGGACCCCTTAATGTTGCCCTGAGGCAACAAAAAGAAAAAGCTAATTTCATTACATGAAAAAAAAAAATGAAACACTGTCAAAAGCTTTTCTCCATCTTCATACATGCATGTATATGATTACTTTACCATTAATGTCATTTTAATTACTTTACAAAGGTAAATAATAATGTTAACGTTTGGTGTTCCAGAAAGACATTACATATATGCCAGAAAATGAGTCTAGTTTGATGTGCAGGTTGGTAAACATCAGGAGACAAAGTCCATTCGTTTTGATCGACCTGTATCTTAATTGCCCAGCCACAAAACCCACGGTTCACCACTGATGATGACAGGTCATCCTTCTTCTTATTCTACATGGACAAAAAATAACTCCATTATGTTTCCTTGTAACCATCCCGAATTATGTGATTTGTTTTCCTCCGAACTGCCCACAGTTTGATTGACAGGTTAACACCAAGGACTTCCTATGTCTGATTACAAAACCACCATAAGGCATGTGCCAAATATATGTAATTTTATGGTTATTCCAGTGTTTTTTGTCAGCCATCTTGAATGTCCAAAATAAATCAAAAAGTTTTGGTGCTCTATTCATAATGATTCCGGACTGTTTTGAGGTTAATTCCCACTACTATAAGACCATGTCTCAGTTGCTCAGCTGTGGAAAGCCTCATAGTGAGTAAGGCCTACTAACCTACATTACAGCAGTTATCAACTATTACCAGAGTAAACGAAGGACTGTGCTAAATAGGGGGAAGAACAACCAGGTCAAACAAGTCTTTTGTTCCTTCAGAAAGTGGAACATGTCCCACTTCTGTGAGTTCCTTTTTATCCTCTTTTAGCAGTGTTGTCGATTTCTTCCAATTTTTGGATTATGTTAATTGTCCTGTTCTTGTTGTGACTATGAGGGCAAATGACTAGCCAGACAGATTATTTAGCTAATCTGATTTGATCACAACCCCACTGCCATTTGGAATTCCACACAAATCATCTTATGAATATTCCTTCATAAGATTCTAATGTAATTCTTCCACACAAATCCCTCACTTTTTCCATGGCGACGCAACAGCCTCTGACAATTTAATCTAATTGTTTTACAACACAATTTCACAGCTGAAACAATGCACAACATAATGCATAATAAGTTTTCAGTGAGATAACTGTTATAGAGAAAGATATGTCAAGAATGAAATTTTCAGTGAAGCTAATGTCAACTTTTCTGGTTTGTCAATCCAAATTACAGTATGTACCTAACAACAAATGAATGGGATATAAGGAAAAAGCAGTGAGTTTTTTCTTTATTAAAACTAAGGAACAGTCTGCATACAGTCACTTGATATCACTCGACTGTCTTAGCATTCTTATTGCTGTAACGTGTATGAACTAATGGCATGATTAGACAGCTTTTAGATTTCCCACTGCTGTTTGTGCTCAGGATCTTTCTCATGGTGTTACATTTGTAAGTTCATTGTGCATAGTTATTAAGTAAGCTTAGTTAGACTTTAAACTTCACACTTTGCCCAGCATTAAAATTAGAACCCATGGGTACATTCATGGTTAGTTGGCTGCAATTTGAATACATACTATGACAGATGAGTTTAGACAGCAGTTTTGACAGCAGTCCCTCAGCTCTTTTGAGACAGTAATATTAAGTCTGTAATAAATTCATACAATAGATTAAAAGGTCTGTCTCTTAGAGAATTACTGTATATTGCTTATTGCTTTTTCTGAACTGTTCTTTATCTCTTTCTCAGCTCTTGGAGGCTTCTGCTGTGTGTCACTGGTCTGCTATGTGGGTCTCTGGATCAGAAGCTTGACCCTCATCATGAAGCTGCTGCTGTTTCTGGTGTCTGGTTCCTTGGCCTGTGCTGGGGAACCTACTGGTACCTGTTTCTGAAGCCCAGCCCGTTCTCTCTGGAGTCACTGCGTGTACAGAACCACTAGAAGTGGACCAGAAGAAGAGGAACAAGGTGCTGAAGAAAGGTGAGAGGTCAAATCCCCAAAAATGTCCCATTTATGTGCCATGTTTAAATTACCATTTGAAAACCATAATGTGTTTACTGAATATGTATGTTTGTAGTTTGTGCTAGTGCATGATTGTGTGGGATTGTATGAATTTGTTACTTTGTGTGACTGAATACTGGAAATGTGTTTATCTCATATGTGTTATGTTAGAGAGAGATTGTGAAGTAGCTGTGACAAGGTTTTTGGTCTTCCTGACAATTAATTCCTTCTTGTATTGCTTTCTGATGTCAGAAAGCACAGCTGTAAAATATAGCGAGACTCAAACTGGTTGTGAAGTCATACTATTTATCACCATAATGTCAGACATCTGCAAGGCCAACTGCAATTGCTCATGTGTCTCCCTCCATGTAGGTTTCAGTAGGGAGAGAATCCCTGAGAACCTGGATGCCATCATCATCGGGCAGCGGTCCCGAGGCCTGACTATGGCTTTGTATGGCCAAAAAGGGGAAGGGGTGCTGGTTCTAGAGCAACATGACAATGCTGATGGATGCTGCCACACCTTCAATGGAGAAAGGCTTTGAATTTGATGTTGGTGAGTAGACCTACTACTACTGGGTTGCTGATCTAAATTGTATTCTCACTATATGAACACACAAATAATGAGCTAAACACCTAAATATCCTGTGCCTTTCTTCTAAAAGATAATCAGTCCAATTCATATGTATCAACACATGAGCATGTAGTGTTGCCATTTGGACTCAATGCCACAACACTCATATGGTCATGACACTAAGTTGAATATGAAATGTATAACTCACAGAAACAGTGTGTAGACAGGGAAAAAAAACTCACTAGAGGAGATGGGGCAGTCCTTGGGGTAGGTTTCTAGGAAGAAAATCCACTTTACAGGCAAGTCTTCACTGGTGTGGTGTAGTTAGCCATTCTGGTCACCTGCTGCTACCAGCTGTCCTTAGGTGCTACAAATTCAACACCATTGTTTCTCTGTGCTCCTGCAATAAAGTCATGTGTGTGTGTGTGTGTGTGTGTGTGTGTGTGTGTTTTTTATATGTGTAGGCCTTCACTATGTCGGTCAGCTGCATGAGAACAGCCTGATGCGAATCGCCTTTGACCAAATCACAGAGGGTCAGCTGGAATTTGTGACCCTGCCCCAGCACTTTGACAATATCCACATTGGTCAAGGAGAGGAGCACCGTGAGTATAGCTTCTATACTGGGAAGACCGAGATGGAGGCCAACATGAAGAAGCAGTTCCCAGACGACACCAAGGCTGTTGAGGAGTTCTTCAGAGTCATGAAGGTATGACATGGAGGACACTGCCCCCTGCAGTCAGACAGGGGAAGTATGGCATATGGCATACATTTGTCAATACTGATGGTTTTAGTACCTCATTCTTTGTTGTTGTTGTTGTAGGTCTCTGCCAGGAAGACCTTCTACCTGGGCCTCCTGAAGCTCATCCCTCGCTGGCTGGCCCTCTTCTTTCTCAAGTCCGGCATCGCTGACCGCTGCTCCTCCGTCTTCCGTCTGGCCACCACCGGTGTCACCACCTGGGCTGACCAGCTGACCAATAACAAGGACCTCCAGCTCATGTTCAACTACCTCTTCATTGGTGAGTATCTCCAGGTTATCTCCTACTCTACTATGGTCAGCAGAAGCAGCAGATCATCTTCGTATAGTTATTTTCACATTTGGCTCTTCAAGGCTAATAACCTTTGATCTCATCTCTCCCTCCTTCTCTCCTTCACCCATAGGTGATCGCCCTAGAGACTGTAGCCTCTTCATGAATGCCCTCCTCATCCACCACTACAAGCGTGGAGCCTACTATCCTAGAGGGGGCGCCAGTGAGATCCCCTACCACATCAGCAACACCATCCGCAAGTATGGCGGTGAAGTGCTGGTGAGAGCTCGGTCACTCGAATCCTGTTGGATAAAGATGGCGCTGCCTGTGGTGAGTACTGGTCTGGATTGAAAGATCTACTTTAAAATAGATCACTCAGGGCTTTCTCTAGTGTCTTGTTCTCTTATGACTCACTGAAAGTCAATTATTTGTTTATCTAACATGTTTTCTTATGATCTTATGTGAATGTCAAGGTGTGGCAGTGAGGAAGGGCCAAGTTGGAGGTTGTAATCTCCAACTGTGGCCTTTCAACACCTTCAAGTACTTGGCCTCCTCAGATTCAGATGAAACATGGTGAAGTCATGTCAACTTACACAACAAACAATTAGGGAAGACCAGAGACACAACCATCATTCAGTATTATTTATTCCTTATTGACATTGTACCACACCAATTACTGACTCTAACACAAAAACATGACAAGGAAAGGCGGAAAAATTGGATTTCCTGTAGGTCGGATGGACCACTAGTTGTACATGTTATACACATGTTTGTATTTAGAAGATTTCTGTATAGACACACAACTGCAGAATGAGTGGCAGTCCAAGACACATTTCCCACACTGTAGGACAACAAAGTTAATCTTGAATAAAAACATCTATTTTTTGAAACAAAGTGAACAGGAATTATTTATTTCTTCTGCAGATATCCAGACGCGTGCCCAAATGATGAAACCTGGCAAAGCTTGCATGCTCCTCTTCTGTGGTTTCGATGCCACTGCTGAAGAGCTCGACATCACGCCAACCACTTTATGGCTCTTCAAGGAAAACGACATAGACAAATCGTGAGTACCTTGACCAGTGATTAGAAAAAAGAATGGACACTTATGTCAAAAAGTGAAGCCACCAAAAAAAACTAAAGAAGAGATTGAACCAAAATGTATTCATTTCATCAACAGATTTGAGCTTTAATTTGTCCACACAAATTGAATGTAAAGAAATTTAACAGGAATTGAATTGAACCAGAATGAACAAAATGAAACTGGATTGACCTGAATTGAACTTTGTCTCAGGATGGATAAATTCTTTGCTATGAGCAAAGATGAGGCCCCTGACAATGTTCCCATGGTGTTCATCACCTTCCCATCTGCCAAAGACACCTCCTCACAAGATCAGACACCCAGGTGAGATTGCCCAGAACATATTCAATCATTTGGGTTAAGGACCCATTGCTGAAATAAATGTGATTTTTTGCATCTAATACAAGCTTCCACATTCTTGTGATGCTAACTGTCCATGCTTATCTTGGTAGGCAAATCCTGCATGACTGTCCTGACCATGGTGAACTACGAAAGTGGTTTGAGGAGGGAAGGACTCAACAGTTAGGAAAAGAGGAGACGACTACACAGAGTACAAGAACAGATTCGCTGACCACCTCTTTAACTGGGCCTGCGAGCATTTCCCTAAGATCAAAGACAAGGTGAGCATTCAGGGGATGAATAAATCTACTAACTGAATTTGAGTTCCAATGATATATGAGTACTATATTGGAGAATGGAAAATATAAACAGAGTCACTTTACAAACCATGAAACATCATAGAGAATAATTATCATTCACATTTCTGTGTTTCTGTCTGTCACCCCTTCAGGTGGTGTACCAGGAGATAGCCACACCACTCTCCAATGAGCACTACCTGAGGGGGGGCCCCTGCACTCTGGCGAGCACACCCTAGAACGCTTTGACCCAGTGTTAATGGCCAAGAACCGCTGTGACATGGCCAAAAACCTCTACATCACAGGTAAGGGAGTGTCATTGTGAGTCTGTCTGTATTCATGAAAATGGATCTGTCTGTGTGTGAGTGTGTGAAAAAATCTCCCTTTGTCTGTATCTCTATGTATTTGCATTGGTGCTTTAAACTATTTATGTGTGTTTCAGGTCAGGACGTGTTCAGCTGTGGTATTGCAGGGGCCCTGCATGGCGGGCTGATCTGTGCCTCCACAGTGTTGGGCCACCTCCTCTACGTCGACCTCTTCATGATGAAGATTAAACTGAAGGGGGGCAGCATTTTACGCACTTTACAGAAACTGTTTTTCTAATTGAAGTCTTTCTGTTTTACTCTGACCACAGCTAGCAATAACATAGCTTGGTCATGCAGTTTTGGACACAGTCCTGTTCCACCGATTTTTGTTCGGTGATTTCTTGCCCACTTGTCCACTGGTACACTTTTATGGACACACATCACAATTTGTGAACCTTTGTACATAGAGGACACTGCAAAAATCCATAGGAGGTGCTGCAACTGACTCATTTCAGTGAGCCATTACATGCTTATTACACACCTCAGGTGGTCAGATCCAGATGATCGCCACCTGCGGATATATTTGAACTTATTATTGAGACAGGACATATCCATGTCCTGCTGTAAATGTTGATGTTTAGAATTGATTTCAAATATATTTGTGTCTTCACATAATAATCCTACCTTGGATACCTACTTGCATATTTGTTAAGTCCTTGTCAACTCAATGTGCTTCATATTGGTGTGTAATAGGAGTGTTGTATAATGACACCGTTTGCACTGAGAGCAGACTGTTTGTGGAATTTTTTGTATTAACAGTAGTTTGTTCTATGAGCAAACATTTGGATGGGATTTCTGAACTTTGAATCGAGTGTGATGCATGCAGTACCTGGTGTTGCACATGGCTTTTTGTCATCTAGTGCAAAAGAGGTTTTCAGACATAATTCGTGTTATGCATAATTTTAATGTGTTGTCCTGCATGTGTCAGTCATAATGTCATGCAAAATTTGAATTTTGTGTAATTTATGTATATATTATTTTTTCATGACAAAGAGATTATAATTTTGTTATTGCTAGTACAATGTACTCCATTAAAATGTTGTTGCCACCATATTTATGGTTGTCATGTTTTATTGGTTTTTAATATATAGAAAAATAAAAAAAATGGTTGCACTCTAAAATACTTTATTTTTGCTAATTCACTTTCACATTTAGCAGCAGGGGTAACAAACATGTCCGCATTGCGGCCTTCGTCAGTGTGTGTAATCCCTTACCACTTCCTATTCTTTCCTCAATTGATGACACCCGTAGCCTGTCTACAGCGCTGCACAGGATCAACGAGCGCTCTGACGCATCGGGCCTCACAGGCCATTCATCAGTCGGAGCGCTTGGTGTCCTGTCTATATCTCCTCCCCTGCGGGCAGGGGAATAGCACAAGATTTTTTCAACTTTTCAAGGGCCCTCTCTCCCCTTGGGCCCCTATAATCAGTAGTGGTTTTACCCCCAGTCCGACGCCCCTGCCTGCGGGATATATGTACGTGTTCTATGCCAGTGCATTTAAGATCTTCTAGAGTGTAATTGTCAGGGGAATTGCAAAAGATAAATTACGTTTTTCATAGAACAATTTACCAATGAATCATTTTGTAGATTTTCTTTGTGTGGATACAGCCAAATGTGCTGTTTTTTGTTTTTAATGTAAAATGAATCATTTTTATACATCCATTATCTCACTAGAGGAAAAGAGATCGACACACCAGATAGTTCCCCTTTCATAATTTTTTTTTATCGTGTGACATTTCGAGTTTGTGGCTCTTCTTCAGACTTAAGTCAGTCAACACGCACATGTTATCTCATTAGCCTCTAAGTATTGCTGAACGATGCAACAAGTAGGGCTACACCTCAGTTGCAAATTCAAACAGGTCCAGTAAATCTGTGTTTACCCCACATGAGCTGATTTTCTTGTCCAATACCCAAGGCTTATTTTTTTTTATTGTGGTCACCCTTTTCCTGACAGTATTGTAGTTTGCTTCTTTTGGAACATAGGTAACATTAACCTGTAATGACTAGTCAGTTAGCCGGGGCGGAGCTAGAGGGGTGGCTTGGTGTGGTACGCGCCACCCCTGAGATTCGCTTCGACCCCAGGTACCTTTCTTGACGCACTTGCTGCCTTTAAATCAGCGCGGGAGCTTGGACAGTCAGACGTCAGAAGAGTTAGCACTAATAAAGTTACATTAATGATAGTGAGCTAGCTATAATGGTTATCTCCAAGCCGTGAAGCTGGGTTCATAGTACTCATACTTGTGTACATGTAATATTTTAGATTCTATGTTTCTAAAATGACAATCAAATGGAAATCCTAAATGGCCTTGAGTCTGCCATTTATTCAGGGTGTAGATCGGTTCTGGTTGGTGAAGACACTACAGTAAGTCCCTGTAAGCTCACAAATCCCAAGTTTCCTAAGTTAAATGGGTTAAGTTCATGGTATATGTCTCATTGTCATAGAAAGTATTTTACCTCCAGGTGGTCTGTCTCAATTTGATAGAAAATCAGCTGTCTCTGGGGAGATTTTGTTTTGCCTGACGATTTGTTATCTTTTAAAAACTGTATACATCATTGATACAGGTCAATGATATGAGTGGCACATAGGTCACATCAAAATCGCATCATTACCATATTGCAAGGTGGAGGATATAAAAACCAGCTCCCTGGCGAGAGATCAGTATTACAGCGAGCCACAATAATTACAGTATGTTCCTCTTTGTGGTAAACTCTGATGACATAATATCAAGCATTGGCCTGCAAGGCCTTCTCTGCAGGCCAAAGTGATTAACAGCGTTAATTGACCTAAGTCATGAGGTAATATAAGTTTGGCTGTTACACTTTACTTGACAGTATCAACGTAATAGTGACATGACACTGTCATGAACGTGTCATAAACAATTCATAAACGTTTATGACATAACGCTTCTGTCATTAAGAGACATTTAGTTTTTGTCATAACAAGTTAGGGTTAGGATTGGGTTTAGAGTTAGGATTAGAGCTAGGGTTAGGGTTAGCGGTTAGGGTTCATGTGTCATGACAGTGTCATGTGTTCATGACAGTGTCATGTCACTCTTGTCAATAATGTCAAGTGTTTCCAAATGTTTTTTTTACATTGTGCAACAATGGTACAGAATCACATGGGCAATTTAAGTTCAAGATTGTAATACACATTAAAAAATTCTTTACAAATGTTCATAAATCATTCAGATAAAAAGTTAAAATCACTTCAAACATATTTACATGTTAGATTTGATCCAGGCCGGTAACACTTTTCTTGACAGTACCGACATAAGAATGACATGACACTGTTATGAATACATGACACTGTCATGACACGTGAGGCAAAACCCTAACCCTAACTTTAACCCTAAACCTAACCCTAACTTGTTATGACAAAAACGAATGACACTTAATGACAGAAGCGTCATGTCATAAACGTTTATGACTTGTTTATGACACGTTCATGACAGTGTCATGACACTCTTATGTTGATATTGTCAAGTAAAGTGTAACCAAAAAGGACCCCTTAATGTTGCCCTGAGGCAACAAAAAGAAAAAAGCTAATTTCATTACATGAAAAAAAAACATTTAAACAATGACAAAAGCTTTTCTACATCTTTATACATGCATGTATATGATTATTTTACCATTAATGTCATTTTAATTACTTTACAAAGGTAAATAATAATGTTAACGTTTGGTGTTCCAGAAAGACATTACATAAATGGCATAAAATGAGCCTAGTTTGATGTGCAGGTTGGTAAACATCAGGAGACAAAGTCCATTTGTTTTGATCGACCTGTATCTTAATTGCCCAGCCACAAAACCCACGGTTCACCACTGATGATGACAGGTCATCCTTCTTCTTACTCTACATGGACAAAAAATAACTCCATTATGTTTCCTTGTAACCATCCCGAATTATGTCATTTGTTTCCCTCCGAACTGCCCACAGTTTGATTGACAGGTTAACACCAAGGACTTCCTATGTCTGATTACAAAACCTTTGTGGTTTGTGGTTTTCCTCTTGAAGTAGTGTATTACATTTCAAAAACATAATGGCACCATAGGGCATGTGCCAAATATATGTAATTTTATGGTTATTCCAGTGTTTTTTGTCAGCCATCTTGAATGTCCAAAATAAATCAAAAAGTTTTGGTGCTCTATTCATAATGATTCCGGACTGTTTTGAGGTTAATTCCCACTACTATAAGACCATGTCTCAGTTGCTCAGCTGTGGAAAGCCTCATAGCGAGTAAGGCCTACTAACCTACATTACAGCAGTTTTCAACTATTACCAGAGTAAACGAAGGACTGTGCTAAATAGGGGGAAGAACAACCAGGTCAAACATGTCTTTTGTTCCTTCAGAAAGTGGAACATGTCCCACTTCTGTGAGTTTTTGTGATCCTCTTTTAGCAGATTTCTTCCACTTCTGTGAGTTCCTTTTTTATCCTCTTTTAGCAGTGTTGTCGATTTCTTCCAATTTTTGGATTATGTTAATTGTCCTGTTCTTGTTGTGACTATGAGGGCAAATTACCAGCCAGACAGATTATTTAGCTAATCTGATTTGATCACTGCCCCACTGCCATTTGGAATTCCACACAAATCATCTTATGAATACAGTGTTAGCTGGATCTTGTGCTGTATAAAGTAATACGGCAGCTCAAGCCTCTCCCACAGCACCCAGAGCGTGTAAGGTTGATATAAAAGACCTGCACTGAGTGTCAGTCTCTCAGACGCTCAAATACTTGCTATCACTGTTATTTCCTCAACCTACAGTATTAACTAGTCTATTGTGGTGGCCATTTAAACCTCATCAGGAAGAAAGTCCTCCTTTCTGAACTCTGCAGCATCTCTCCCTTGGCTCCTGGAAGCTTCAGCTGCTTGTCACTGGTCTTCTGTGTGGATCTCTGGACCAGAGGCTTGACTCTCATCATGTGGCTGCTGATGTTTGTGGCGTGGTCCTTGGCCTGTGCCGGGGGAACCTACTGGTACCTGTTTGGGAAGCCGAGCCTGTTCTCTCTGGAGTTGCTATGGCTCAATGATCCACTAGAACTAGACCAGGAGAAGAGGACCAAGCTGCTGAAGAAAGGTGAGCGACCCGTATAATACGCTACATTTGTGCCATTAAAAGTTGTACGTTGAGAAGAACAGCTACATTAAGTTGTTGCACCAGCCTCAGGTTGTAGTTGATGCAGTTGTAGTAAGTCTTAAATAATGAAAAGAACTGACATAAGGTAAAGGACATACTGTAATAGAGAGCAATAGGCAAATGAGCCTTTGTGCTGTTATGTAGTTTTACACTGATTATAGTCATACTGCGTGCTCCACCGGATAATTTACTAATCTGATTACTGGTGGTCATTTGAAATTGCATACATCTTTGCACAAAAACAGCTTTTAGGTTTCCCACTGCTGTTTGTGCTCATTGTTTATAGTTATTAAGTAAGCTTAGTTAGACTTTAAACTTCACACTTTGCCCAGCATTAAAATTAGAACCCTTGGATACATTCATAGTAAGTTGGCTGCAATTTGCATACAAGTCAAGTCAAGTCAAGTCAAGTTTATTTATATAGCACATTTCATACACAGAGGTCATTCAATGTGCTTTACATAAACAAAACCAAACGATAATAACAAATAAAAGCATAGAAGGGCAATATAGTCAAAGAATAGTTAAAGTTAAAGATCATAATAAAAAGAAAACATAAAACACAAGGTAAAATCATTTAAAAATAAAGAATAATTAGTAAGCAAAAACAAAGGCAAAAGTAGTAAAAAAAAGTAATAAAAGACAAAGTAGAATAATTATCGAGGCAGATTCAGAATTTGTAACTTCGGCACAGTTAGCAGAAAGCGCCTGAGAACAGTTTGGTCTTAAGTCTAGATTTAAAACTGGCTACAGTTGGGGCCTTTTTAATGTCATCCGAAAGTTGGTTCCACAGCTGAGCCGCATAGCAGCTAAAAGCTGCTTCACCATGTTTAGTTCTAACTGTAGGTTTTACTAGCAGGTTTTTCACCTGGGACCTGAGAGGACGAGAAGGTGTGTACTGCTGAAGCATGTCTGACAAGTATTTAGGTCCTGCTCCATTTACTGATTTATAAACAAGCAATAGTGCTTTAAAGTCAATTCTGTGACTTACTGGAAGCCAGTGCAAGGACTTAAGAATTGGAGTAATGTGGTCAGTTCTTTTAGTTTTTGTTAGAGTCCTAGCTGCTGCATTTTGTATCACCTGAAGCTGTTTAATAGTCTTTTTAGGAAGGCCTGTGAACAGTCCATTGCCGTAATCAACCCTGCTGGCGATAAATGCATGAATGAGTTTTTCTAAGTCATGTTTTGACATCAGCCCTCTGAGTTTGACAATATTTTTGAGGTGGTAAAAAGCTGATTTAGTTATCGCTTTCATGTGGCTGTTGAAATTTAGATCACTGTCAATTAATACACCAAGGTTTTTAACAGTATCCTTTGCCTTCAACCCTTTTGTGTCAAGGAGAGTGGCAACCCTAAGTCTTTCCTCATTTTTACCAAATATAATTACTTCAGTTTTTTCTTTGTTCAGCTGAAGAAAATTTTGAGACATCCAGGTGTTGATTTGTTCTATACACTGACACATAGATTCAAGAGGACCATAGTTGTTTGGTGATAGAGCTAAGTAAATTTGTGTGTCATCTGCATAGCTATGATATGAAATCAAATTATTTTGAATGATTTGTCCAAGTGGGAGCATATAGAGGTTGAATAATAGTGGCCCCAAGATCGACCCCTGGGGAACACCACAGGTCAAGGACGTTGGTGTTGAGGTACAGTTTCCGATGGCAACAAGGAAAGCTCCTTTCTTGTAGATATGATTTTAGCCAGCTGATAACTATGCCTGTAAATCCAACCCAGTGTTCTAGTCTGTGTAGTAAAATATTGTGATCAACAGTGTCAAATGCTGCACTAAGGTCCAGTAGCACTAGGACTGATGTTTTACCTGAATCTGTTTTGAGGCGTATGTCATTGGAAACTTTAATGAGAGCTGTTTCAGTGCTGTGATTTGCCCGAAAACCAGACTGAAAGTAATCAAAATACCCATTTGATGTTAGGAAGGTGGTTAATTGATTAAAGACTACTTTTTCAATAATTTTGCCAATAAAAGGTAGATTGGATATGGGCCTGTAATTGCTTAGCATGGAGACATCCAGGTTATTCTTCTTGAGAAGTGGCTTTACAACAGCTGTTTTCAGTGACTTAGGAAAAGTGCCAGACAGCAATGATACATTTACAATTTGAAGGACATCCGCCGCTATGAGGTGAAAAACAGTTTTGAAGAAATTGGTAGGCAGAGTGTCTAAGACACATGTGGAAGGGCTGAGATTCTGTACCGTTTTTTTCAGTGTTTCAGTAGTCTATCAAGCTGAACTCTGACATCAAGTTTAGTTTCCCTCTGTTTGTTGCTGGAAGTTCAGGTTGTTGAATTTGTAATTGAGCAGATATGTTGAGTCTGATTTTGTCAATTTTACCTTTAAAAAAAGATGAAAACTCATTGCATTTATTAGTTGAGAGAAGTTCAGGCTAATTGTGAGGGGGGGGGATTTGTTAACTTATCAACAGTTGAAAATAGAATACGAGTGTTATTTGAACTTCTATTGATAATGTTAGAAAAGAAAGACTGTCTTGCTTTGCATATTTCAGAGTTATATGTGCGGAGCATCTCTTTATGGATTTCATAATGGATCTGAAGTTTGTATTTACGCCATTTTCTTTCAGTCTTCCTACACTCTCTTTTTAGAAGTTTAACTGCTGGATTTTGCCTCCATGGTGCTTTCTGTTTGTCCTTAACTTTCTTGAATTGTAATGGAGCAATGTCATCCATAATGTTTGCCATTTTTGCATTAAAGTGATCAAATAAGTCTTCAGAGTCTGACAGTTGACTTGACTTTAGTGAAAGTGCTTGCTCAAAGAGAGCACTTGTCTGATCATTTATGATTCTCCTTTTTACCATCATAGCTGTGTTTTGAGTGTGTGGGGACATAGACACATCAAAGAACACGCAAAAATGATCAGATAAGGCCAGGTCTTTAACAGCTGTAGAGACATCGAGACCCTTTGTGATAACAAGGTCGAGGGTATGGCCGAGAGAGTGTGTTGGCCCCTGTACATGCTGTGTTAGGGAGAAAGTATCGATTAGTGCAATGAATTCCTTGGCATAATTGTTTTCAGGATTATCCACATGCAAGTTTAGATCCCCTGATTTAATAAGACAGTCATACTCTATGCAAACAACTGATAGCAGTTCACCTCGCTCTTCAAGAAAAACTTTAGCTGAATGTTTTGGAGGCCTGTAAATTGTCAGTAATAAAATCTGAGGAGAAGACTTAATGCATGCACACAGATATTCAAATGAAGTAAAGTCACCGAATGACGACTGATTGCACTGAAAAGACGCGTCTTGAAAATTGTGGCTATCCCCCACCTCTTTTATTTGCTCTGGTAGCACTCAAAAAACTGAAGTTTGGGGAGCTGATTCGATGAGAGTAGCAGCACTTTTGCTTGATCTAACCATGTCTCAGTTAAAAGTAAAAAATCAAGGTTGTGTGTGCAAATTAGATCATGAATTAAGAATGATTTGTTTGAAAGAGATCTGATATTTAGGAGTGCTAGTTTTGTTAGTTTAAGTGTTGGGGAAATATGATCCATGGGGGAAATCTGAGGTTGATGTGGTACGGGTAGGAGATTGGACTGGTTTACCCTATAAGCTCGATGCATTTGTGTTCTATTTCTTGTCAATACAGGAATAGAGAATGTCATGGGCTTACTGGGTCCCGGCATGTTCTCAAAACTACTGTCAGTACCATTTATATTGCAGGGACCCTGAGAATATCATGCAATACAGTCATCATATAATTGTCCCCTGCTGCTGCCATCTGTATTTTCCACTGCACATTCCATGCTATATGCCGGCTGAGAAAATGAACTAAGAGGTTGCTGCTGCTTAAGAGATCCTTCTAAACGGGGAGGGGGAGGGCGAGGGGGTGGAGGTGCCCTTCGCTTCTTTGGTGCTAATGATCTTGGGCTAGTAAAACTCTGCATGGCTACTGGTAGCAGTCTCTCCATTCTTGCAGGGAACATCATGTGCTTGGGTGGGGATGGTGATGGGTATTCAGGGGATCCTGTGGAGTTTGAGTGGGTGGTGGGATGAAGGGGTGGGGATGGGGATGGGAGATTAGGAGGGTTTGTGTGGCCTGGGGAGTTTGATTGGGTGGGGACGTGATTGGGTGTGGGTGGTGATGGGAAATCAAGGAGGTTGGGGTAGAAAATTGATCCAGAGTCTCCATCTGGCTGCTGAGGTTCTGGGAAGTTTGTTGCAGATGCTCCGCTTTCAGCATGTATTCCAGTAGTGTATTCCATGTTGTTGTGTCTTTGTGGTGACAAGGAGACGACGGAGGTGGGGAGGGGTATTGGTACTGGTGTTACAACATGACCCTTCCTTTCTGATATCCTCTCAGCAGCTTTGATAGGTGCTATCTCCTCATGCTCATCACATCCATTTGTTTGCTGAGATTCCAGGGAGTTTGACGCCAGTGATTGACTTTGAGTCATTTTAGCAGCACCCATCTTATCTTGTCCATACATACTATGACAGATGAGTTTTGACAGCAGTCCCTCAGCTGTTTTGAGACAGTATTATTAAATCTGTTATAAATTCATACAATAGATTAAAAAGTCTCTCTTAGAGAATCACTGTATATTGCTTATTGTTGTAAATGGAAATGAAACAAACTGTACATATCCTTTTTCTGAACTGTTCTTTATCTCTTTCTCAGCTCTTGGAGGCTTCTGCTGTGTGTCACTGGTCTGCTATGTGGGTCTCTGGATCAGAAGCTTGACCCTCATCATGAAGCTGCTGCTGTTTCTGGTGTCTGGGTCCTTGGCCTGTGCTGGGGGAACCTACTGGTACCTGTTTCTGAAGCCCAGCCCGTTCTCTCTGGAGTCACTGCGGCCCACAGAACCACTAGAAGTGGACCAGAAGAAGAGGAACAAGGTGCTGAAGAAAGGTGAGAGGTCAAATCCCTATTAGCTTCCCATTTATGTTGAATGTTGCCATTTGAAAACAAAACCTTAAACATGTTTACTGAGTATGTTTGTGGTGTGCTAGTGTGCAATTGTGTTTGTGTTTCTTTGTGTGACTGGATGCTGGATCTGCATCTTTCTCTCTGATGAGGTTTTGGTCTTCCTGACCATTTCTTTCCTTTTTGTATTGCTTTCTCATATCAGAAAGCACAGCAGCAAATGGCGAGAGCCAGGCTGGTGTGGACTCGTACCATTTATCATTATAATGTCAGACATCTGCAAGGCCAACTGCAATTGCTCATGTGTCTCCCTCCGTGTAGGTTTCAGTAGGGAGAGAATCCCTGAGAACCTGGATGCCATCATCATCGGCAGCGGTCTCGGAGGCCTGACTACGGCTGCTTGTATGGCCAAAAAGGGGAAGAGGGTGCTGGTTCTAGAGCAACATGACAATGCTGGTGGATGCTGCCACACCTTCACGGAGAAAGGCTTTGAATTTGATGTTGGTGAGTAGGCCTACTACTGGGTTGCTGATCTAAATTGTATTCTCACTATATGAACACCAAATACGTAGCTAAACTCCTAAACATCCTGTGCCTTTCTTCTAAAAGATAATCAGTCCAATTCATATGTATCAACACATGAGCATGTAGTGTTGCCATTTGGACTCAATGCCACAACACTCATATGGTCATGACACTAAGTTGAATATGAAATGTATAACTCACAGAAACAGTGTGTAGACAGGGAAAAAAAACTCACTAGAGGAGATGGGGCAGTCCTTGGGGTAGTTTTCTAGGAAGAAAATCTACTTTACATGCAAGTCTTCACTGGTGTGGTGTAGTTAGCCATTCTGGTCACCTGCTGCTACCAGCTGTCCTTAGGTGCTACAAATTCAACACCATTGTTTCTCTGTGCTCCTGCAATAAAGTCATATGTGTGTGTGTGTGTGTGTGTGTGTGTTTTTATATGTGTGTAGGCCTGCACTACGTTGGTCAGCTGCATGAGAACAGCCTGATGCGAATTGCCTTTGACCAGATCACCGAGGGTCAGCTGGAATTTGTGACCCTGCCCCAGCACTTTGACAATATCCACATTGGTCAGGGAGAGGAGCACCGTGAGTATAGCTTCTATACTGGGAAGACCGAGATGGAGGCCAACATGAAGAAGCAGTTCCCAGATGACACCAAGGCTGTTGAGGAGTTCTTCAGAGTCATGAAGGTATGACATGGAGGACACTGCCCCCTGCAGTCAGACAGGGGAAGTATGGTATATGGCATACATTTGTCAATACTGATGGTTTTAGTACCTCATTCTTTGTTGTTGTTCTTGTTGTTATAGGTCTCTGCCAGGAAGACCCACTACCTGGGCCTCCTGAAGCTCATCCCTCGCTGGCTGGCCCTCTTCTTTCTCAAGTCCGGCATCGCTGACCGCTGCTCCTCCGTCTTTCGTCTGGCCACCACCGGCGTCACCACCTGGGCTGATCAGCTGACCAATAACAAGGACCTCCAGCTCATGTTCAACTACCTCTTCATTGGTGAGTTCCTCCAGGTTATCTCCTACTCTACTATGGTCAGCAGAAGCAGCAGATCATCTTCGTATAGTTATTTTCACATTTGGCTCTTCAAGGCTAATAACCTTTGATCTCATCTCTCCCTCCTTCTCTCCTTCACCCATAGGTGATCGCCCTAGAGACTGTAGCCTCTTCATGAATGCCCTCCTCATCCACCACTACAAGCGTGGAGCCTACTATCCTAGAGGGGGCGCCAGTGAGATCCCCTACCACATCAGCAACACCATCCGCAAGTATGGCGGTGAAGTGCTGGTGAGAGCTCCGGTCACTCGAATCCTGTTGGATAAAGATGCCGCTGCCTGTGGTGAGTACTGGTCTGGATTGAGATGGCCCCTCTAGTTTAGAATAGATCACTCAGGGCTTGGCTTTCTCTTGTGTCTTGTTCTCTTGTGTCATCACACATGTTTTGTAATATGTGATTGGCCAGGTGTGGCGGTGAGGAAAGGCCAAGAGGAAGTGGAGGTGAAAGCCCCCATCGTGATCTCCAACTGTGGACTCTTCAACACCTTCAAGTACTTGCTGCCACCTCAGATTCACATAAAACATGGTAATTTAAAACAGTGAATCATAAATATCTAATAAATGTACATTCTCTTTTTTGAATCGAAGTGAACATGAATGAATTATTTTTTTTGCAGATATCCAGACGCGTGCCCAAATGATGAAACCTGGCAAAGCTTGCGTGCTCCTTTTCTGTGGTTTCGATGCCACTGCTGAAGAGCTCGACATCACGCCAACCACTTTATGGCTCTTCAAGGAGAACGACATAGACAAATCGTGAGTACCTTGACCAGTGATTAGAAAAGAATGGATAGAGTACACTCATGTCAGAAGTGGAGCTACAAGAAGGAACTAATATATCCCCAAAATTAGCCAATTTAGGCAACATATTAAGGGTATATTTGTCCATATATTATGACTTATATAATGCCTTTAATACAATTTAATGATACAGGCTGGAATTAAATTAAATTGGACAGAACTGAATTGGATTTTATGTCTCAGGATGGATAAATTCTTTGCTATGAGCAAAGATGAGGCCCCTGACAATGTTCCCATGGTGTTCATCACCTTCCCATCTGCCAAAGACCCTGCCTCTAAAATCAGACACCCAGGTGAGACTGTATGCAACACACACATCTCAGAATCATTTGGGTCCCTTTTATCAACCTTATTATAGACGTAGTATAAGGCCGATTTTTTTGCATTTCATGAAAGCTTACACATACTTGTTATGCTAATTTTCATGCTTACCTTGGTAGGCAAATCCTGCATGACTGTCCTGACCATGGTGAACTACGAGTGGTTTGAGGAGTGGAAGGACGGGACAGTAAGGAGGAGAGGAGACGACTACACAGAGTACAAGAACAGATTCGCTGACCACCTCTTTAACTGGGCCTGCGAGCATTTCCCTAAGATTAAAGACAAGGTAAGTTGTGGAAGGACTTTTTTTGTTACTTTTATTCAGGAATGAATAAATCTACTAACTGAATTTGAGTTCCAATGATATATGAGTACTATATTGGAGAATGGAAAATATAAACAGAGTAAATTCACTAATCTTCACTTCCTTTCTGAATGTTACACTGCCTTCTAAGGCTGTTTTTGCAGGTCAACATCACAACCATAGAGAATAATTATCATTCACATTTCTGTGTTTCTGTCTGTCACCCCCTTCAGGTGGTGTACCAGGAGATAGCCACACCACTCTCCAATGAGCACTACCTGAGAGCATTCAGGGGGGCCCCGTACTCTGGCGAGCACACCCTAGAACGCTTTGACCCAGTGTTAATGGCCAAGAACCGCTGTGACACGCCCGTCAAAAACCTCTACATCACAGGTAAGGGAGTGTCATTGTGAGTCTGTCTGTATTCACGTAATTGGATCTGTCTGTATGTAAGTGTGTGTGTCTGTGTGCAAAATCTTGCTTTGTCTGTATCTCTATGTATTTGCATTGGTGCTTTAAACTATTTATGTGTGTTTCAGGTCAGGACGTGTTCAGCTGTGGTATTGCAGGGGCCCTGCATGGCGGGCTGATCTGTGCCTCCACAGTGTTGGGCCACCTCCTCTACGTCGACCTCTTTATGATGAAGATTAAACTGAAGGGGGGCAGCATTTTACGCACTTTGCAGAAATTATTTTTCTAATCGAAATCTTTCTGTTTTATTATGACCACAGCTAGCAATAACGTAGCTTGGTCATACAGCTTTTGGCAAAGTCCATTTCAACCGATTTTTGTTCGGTGATTCCTTGGCCACTTGTCCACAGGTACACTTTCATGGACGCACATCAAATTTTGTGAACCTTTGCACGCAGAAGACACTGCAACTAACTCATTTCAGTATGCAAAGACATGCTTGTGCCAATATCTTTTGATGAAGGTACAAACTACACAGAAGTTGATACAATTCACAATCACAGGCTTTAGATGTTCAATTCCATCCATAGGGGGCGCTGTAAATTACACACCTCAAAAGGTCGGATCCAGATGATCACCGCCTGCGAATATATTTGAACTTATTATTGAGATAGGACATGTCCATGTCTGCTGTAAATGTTGACGTTTAGAATTGTTGTCAAATATATTTGTGTCTTCACATAATATTCCTACCTTGGATACCTACTTGCATATTTGTTAAGTCCTTGTCAACTCAATGTGCTGCATACTGGTGTGTAATAGGAGTGTTGTATTCACCTTAGTCAGACCCGCCCATTTTTTTTTTAAAAAACTTCCGGGTCGCTTCATTGTTAGATAATAACGGCAGAAGAAGGGATAGAGAGGCTAACTTACAGAACAGCCACTCCAAAGTCAGTTTTTTCCTAACTTCAGATAGGAAACCTGTATAACAGAAATGTCTTAAGTCACCAAAATCCTAAATAAACGTTCCTAACTTTAGGATGACCCATAATATATGATGCCAGTCATCTCGATAGAGCTCTGCTATCTCAATGTATCGCAATGGATGTACTGCTCAATCGGAAGTTTGGAGACAATGTGGGCAAAGCTAGCGCCCCCATGTTTGCGCACGGAATAAGGTGAATAATGACACCATTTGCACTGAGAGCAGACTGTTTGTGGATTTTTTTTGTATTAACTGTAGTTTGTTTTTATGAGCAAAATTGTTTGGATGGGATGTCTGAACTTTGAATCGAGTGTGATGCATGCAGTACCTGGTGTTGCACATGGCTTTTAGTCATCTAGTGCAAAAGAGGTTTTCAGACATAATTCGTGTTATGCATAATTGTAATGTGTTGTCCTGCATGTGTCAGTCATAATGTCATGCATAATTTGTGCATTTTGTGGAATTTATGTATATATTATTTTTTCATGAGTTTTCATGATAAAGAGGTTATCATTTTGTTTTTGCTAGTACAATGTACTCCATTAAAATGATGTGGACACAATATTTATGGTTGTCATGTTTTAGTGTTTATTAATTTAAAATGAATCAGTTTTATACATCCATTGTCTCACAAGAGGAAAAGAGATCCACACACCAGATAGTTCCCCATTCATAATCTTTTTTTATCGTGTGACGTTTTGAGTTTGTGACTTAAGTCAGTCAACACACTCACGTTATGTCATTAAGTATTGCTGAACTATGCAACAAGTAGGGCTACACCTCAGATGTGTCAAAAAAGAATGGCATTATTAAAAAATAACCTCAAAAAAAAAAAATGTCCTCTTGTACATCGCACCCCACCTGACATGTCTCTGTTTGAGAACCACTGGCCTAAACCAAGGTTTATATATTAATTTTTCTTCAGCTATGAGGTTAATATAGCCTACGGTGGTGGCCAATACATACTGTAGGGATGTCTTTCCTTCATTCTCTGATGAATGCTCCATCTGACTCCATCTGATTCCTCGGGCTGTTAGGCACCTTGTGGCTCAACACCCAACTGAGTGGTTTCATACATGCCAGATAGCTTGCCAGGGATGGTATCTGAGAAATTTTGTTTTTTTTGACACTTTAAAAAGTAATGCTTAATTAACTACGGTAAATACACAGGTACGGTCAACCATTTATTTATATATTTATTTTATTTGCATAAAGCACTGGGTTGCGGTTTATACAGAATGCATGTGATACACGGGAAGTTACTGAAATACATGTGAAGGATTGTAGCATGGTTGCAGTAGGCTAGGCTTAAATAGACCAGAGAAGATGAGAGTAGCATACGTGTGACTAGCAGTCTGGGATTTATCATGATGTGATCACTAGCTTATCCCTGATACTGCTCTCATCAGGACTATTTGACAATGATGAAATATTACTGTGTTTCAATGCCACTCTTAGCCTAGGCTACTTACATTTCTTAACAACAATGTCCAATTTGCCGATCCATAACATGGCTCACAGATAGACCACAACTCAGCCGCTACCCCGGATAGCTCTGGCGTGGGCTCAGATTGCAACACTAACTAACAGAAAGAATGGCGGTGTGTGCGTTTTCACTAATGGAAAACATTGCATTGAAGCTCAGAATATTTGAAACACAAAATTTGCTCAAAATGCATTGGCGTGCAGTCTGTTTTAGGCCCTATTACATCACATCATGTCACATCACATCACATCATGTCTCATCCCCCGTCCCCAAGAAGCCACACCCAAGTGAGCTCAATGACTTCAGGCCAGTCGCTCTAACATCATACGTGATGAAGACCATGGAGTGACTGGTTTTGGGGATACTCAGACCACAAGTACGCCATGCACTAGACCCGCTACAGTTTGCATACCAGGAGAAAGTGGCCATGGATGATGCCATCACATATCTCCTACACAGGACACATTCTCACCTAGACAAGGGGAAAAGTGCTGTGAGAATCATGTTCTTTGACTTCTCCGGTGCTTTTAACACCATCCAACCCCTCAGACTGGGTGAAAAACTCCTGCAGATGGGTGTGGATGCTCACCTGGCACATTGAATGACCTCTGTGTATGAAATGTGCTATATAAATAAACTTGACTTGACTTGACTTGACTTGGTATCCTGGATTACAGATTACCTGACAGAGCGGCCACAGTTCGTCAGACTGAAGAACTGCCTCTCCGACACCGTGATCAGCAGCACTGGAGCTCCACAGGCCAGTCACCATTGAGGGAGTCAATGTGGAGGTGGTAAACACTTGAGTATCTTGGGATACATCTGGACAATAAACTGGACAGGTCAGTCAACATTGAAGCACTCTACAAGAAAGAGCAGAGCAGGCTGTACTTCCTGAGGAGGCTGCGGTCCTTCAACATCTGCAGCAAGCTCCTCTGGATGTTTTACCAGTCTGTTGTTGCCAGTGTCCTCTTCTATGCTGTGGTATGCTGGGGAGGAAGCACTAAGAAGAGGGATGCTGGGTGACTAGACAGGCTAGTAAGGAAAGCTGGCTCTGTTGTGGGAGCTGAACTGGAGTGCATCACTTCAACATCAGACAAAAGGACCCTGAACAAACTAATCAACATCTTGGACAATGACTCATACACTCCACACCACAACACTATCATAAAGCAGAAGAGCTTGACCAGTTGGAGACTACGCTCACTGCCATGCACAACTGACAGACTGAGGAAATCATTTGTCCCCAGGGCCACACAACTCTTCAATGCTTCACTTAAAGGAAGAGGAGAGTTCAACTTCTCTGCAGTCTATCTGCCTCCACACCTCCCTCTATACTTACACTTCCGTGACCTCTGACTGTACACTGACTGTCCACTAGCCCACTGTGTTAATGCTTACACTGTCTATACTGTTTACTGGCTATATTAGCCCATATGTTGCTGTGGTCTAACATCACATCATACTTGACCAATGGCTGATACCATATTACTGCAAAGCTATCCTTGCACTGCTGCTATAATTCTTATATTACTATGTTTACATTTTTTTCCATTTTGTCCCCATAATTATACTTATATATCTAGATATATCTATCTATCTATCTATTTATCTATCTACTACCGGCTCCACAAAAACATTATATCAGTCTTTTTGGTGTCTATAGCAGCTTCAGCTGTTACAGTAAGCAAACTGGCACAGGCCAAAACAATGGTTCCAAAAAGGTGATATTGGGTGTTTTCGACCTCTGCGGTCTGTCTGAACATTTAACAGCATAATTTGAATTTGTGATGTTACAGTAAATGAATTACAGTAATATATAGCCTGTTGAAAGTAAATCATAGTCAAGTCATCACGCTTCACTTTTCAGGCTGATGTGGAAGGCTAAGGACACCTGCTGGTCAATAAAAGTATTACATAATAAAAGTTCTCCAGACACTGACTGCCAAATGCATTACACATGACCTGCAACGCCTGGTGTATATAAACATATATGCACACAATAGCATAACTAAGTCATTAAAGCATTTCATTGGAAGAATTTAGGCTCAGTGTATATCATAAATGCACAAATAGGCTGACACCAGACATAATTTCACTGCATTTCTTACTTCCAGTAACTATATGCATGTGACAATAAACTTCCTTGTATCCTTGTATAGTTATGGTTATTTAGCATCGGTTATGGTTATTTAGCATTTAGCAGACACTTTTGTCCAAAGGGACTTACAGGATATGAATCTTACATGAACCTGGTTAAAATTAACAGTAATCGGTTATTATAAGTTGGTAAGCCAACATTAATTAAAATAGTAAAGATAACAATAAGGTCAGTAAGCGTGAAGGTCTTTTGGACAAAGAGTTCACAGAAAGCATAATGATGGGGTGCCACACACAGCCCAATATAAGCTGCAGTAGATGTCAAGTATCGGTACTCTGGATATCACCAGATGTAAGCCACTCAGCCTCATTTAGGGTATGGGTCAGTGCGTTCTCACCGTCTGTACAACTGTTTCCAACTGAGTTACTGGTGCAAAGGAAGGATAGTGCTAAGGCAATAAGAACAACCAAGTCTTTTGTCCTTTTGGTCCATGACATGGCCTACTTCTGCAGTTTGTTGGCATCTACTTTAGTCTTACAGTCTAGTGGCCTAGATCATAATTCTGCATCAGCAAATGTTCTTCCAAAGACTCAACAGATGTAATGCTGATTACTATATACAGCTCTAGAAACAATTACGAGATCACTGCACATTTTTATGATGTGGTATGATGTGATATGGTTGCGGAGTGACATTTGAATGAGTTGATGGTACATATTCAAATTTGCAGTGGTCTCTTAATTTTGAATATGACCGTCGACTCATTCGAATGTCACTCAGCAACCATATATATATAATATATAATTTTGTTTTCCAAGTTATTTCACTGGAACTTTAATTGGGCTATGATTATTTGATTTATCTTTACTCAATCAAAACACCACAACTGCACTTTTATTGATATTACCTGAAATATTGTTTGTATTTTATATTATTATTTTCTGCTGCTTTTTAAATGTATGTTAATGTATCCCTGTATGGTGTCCTTGAGTACCAAGAAAGGCGCCTTTACATAAAATGTATTATTTTTATTGTTATTATTACACAATTAAATAACATATCTCATTAATGTTTTCAAAAATGAATTCATAGCTTTTTGGAAAAGAGCTCTTGCAGTTTTTGGTTTCTTCGGAGGGCAGGTGGAACATAGCCTACTTTGTCATTATATAACTGTTTTGTCACCTGACCTTCTGGAACTGCAAGCCTGTTGGGTGTCATGCAATATGACCAAACAACATCATCACACTGTGAACCAGAGGTCTGCCACATGGCGTTCTATGGGGTCAAGACTGGCTCATGACTAAGAGGACTAATGTCTGACCCCCCCAGATTATTTAGCTAATCTGACCTGATCAATGTTCTACACTGGTCATTGTTTGTTGGTTCTGGTGCTGTATCAAATAATGTGAGTGCACAAGCCCCTCCCACACGACCCAGAGTGGATGAGGTTGGTATAAAAGGCACCCACTGTCAGTCTCTCTCAGACAGGAAGGCAGAGAAGCAATACTAATGAAGCTAGCAGTACTTTTCCTCACTGCTATTCAACAGTAAACCCTCTTTGCTGAACTTTGCAGCATCTCTCTCTTTCTCTCTCTCGCACTCTCTCTATCTCTCTCTCTCAGCTCTTAGAAGCTTTCACTGCTTGTCACTGGTCTTCTGTGTTGTGTGGATCTCTGGACCAGAGGCTTGAATCTCATCATGTGGCTGCTGATGTTTGTGGCGTGGTCCTTGGCCTGTGCCGGGGGAACCTACTGGTACCTCTTTGGGAAGCCGAGCCTGTTCTCTCTGGAGTCACTACGGCCCAAAGAGTCACTAGAACCGGACCAGGAGAAGAGGAACAGGCTGCTGCTGAAAGGTGAGTGACCCATACGTTTATATCTGCAACTGCACATTATGTGTCATGACAGAGAGGGAATGAGAGAGAAAAAGAAAAACTCATGTCTTTATCTCGAGAAGGGTTGACTAGCAGTGACTAGCTTTTCACAGGCCTTCCTGAAAAAAGACGAGATTCAAGTTAATGCACATAGTCGTTAGTATAGCGTACAAACCGTACGGGCCTTACTGTCTTTTAGTAAATCACAGAATAAAGCACTGTTGTTTTGTGCATAGTTCATTTTCAATTTCCAAGGACCGTAACAAGCATTAAAACTTAAACTTCGGCTGGTGCATTAAACTCCTTTGGAAGTACTGGTAAAACCTCTTTATTGTCAACAAAGGTTTTAAACGCAGTTGTTCATTTTCAAAGGAAATACATGTATGTGTCATTTAATATTGACACCATCAGCACTGTCATTGGTTGTGTACAAAAGTACTTCAAAGAAGCTCCTCTGTTTATAATTGTATAAAGCTTGCCCCATACTGGATAAGCAGTTGTGATTGGTTCCTGGGATTATGGTGGTTCCAGTTGCCAGGACGATCAGTTAGAGCCAATTCAAATCCTATCAGTTTGGTTCTCAGGCTACTACTGTTTGTCTGTAAGTCTGTAAACTGCAATCACAAGAGGCAAGCACACACAAAGACAAAGAGAGAGAAACATTTTCACCTTTTTCATCTTCCTTCTGGCTCAGACTAGCACCAATAGCCATAAGGCGGATGATATAATGTAATAGGTCGCCACAGCCATATTAGCCAATGTATTATTATGTAATTATTATTGTAATTTACAATCATATGTGGCCGGTCTGACAGATTAAGTAAATAACCTGATTACTGGAATCCCACAAATCCGTTCATGGGGGTAGGATTAAGATTGTGACTTACCAGGCAAAGTTGCTGTATGATGAAAACAAAGCTGCACAAGGCCAAAGTTCATATTCTATTTCATACTACTCATCAGTAGATTTTTTCATCACCATTAAGGATAGCCTACCGTCACTTACTATAAGGTTGTACTTTTACTGCTGTAACAACCTGATTTTATGTTGGAAAACATGACACAAGCATAATTGACCAATTGTGTTTTGTTTCCAGAGAATTTGTTGAGGGAGTGAGGGAGGGAGACAATATTTAATCTTTTTACTGCAATTCCTCAGCTGCTTTAGACACTGTTATTGGTGCTGTATAAATAAATACGACAGCACAAATCTCTAGTTGGCGAAAAGCATGATAAAAACATCCTCGTTAACATTCTGTCTCTTAGTGAAAACCTTTTTTTATTCTCATCGCTGCTGTTTCTTCAACCTCTCTATTTGCTTACTGCAGCAAGTCAAATGAAATCTGACAGCTGTTCCTCTTTTTCTGAACTGTTCTTCATCTCTTTCTCAGCTATTGGAGGCTTCTGCTGTCTGTCACTGGTCTGCTATGTGGGTCTCTGGATCAGAAGCTTGACCCTCATCATGAAGCTGCTGCTGTTTCTGGTGTCTGGGTCCTTGGCCTGTGCTGGCGGAACCTACTGGTACCTGTTTCTGAAGCCCAGCCCGTTCTCTCTGGAGTCACTGCGGCCCACAGAACCACTAGAAGTGGACCAGAAGAAGAGGAACAAGGTGCTGAAGAAAGGTGAGAGGTCAAATCCCCAAAAATGTCCTATTTATGTTTAAATTACCATTTGAAAACCATATGTCTACTGAATATTTATGTTTGTAGTTTGTGGTAGTGCATGATTGTGTGGGATTGTATGAATTTGTTTATTGTGTGACTGAATACTGGAACTGTGTTTATCTCGTGTGTTATGTTAGAGAGAGATTGTGAAGTAGCTGTGACAAGGTTTTGGTCTTCCTGACAATTAATTCCCTTCTTGTATTGCTTTCTGATACACAGCTGTAAAAAAATAGCGAGACTCAAACTGGCTGTAAAGGCCAACTGCAATTACACATGTGTCTCCCTCCGTGTAGGTTTCAGTAGGGAGAGAATCCCTGAGAACCTGGATGCTATCATCATCGGCAGCGGTCTCGGAGGCCTGACTACGGCTGCTTGTATGGCCAAAAAGGGGAAGAGGGTGCTGGTTCTAGAGCAACATGACAATGCTGGTGGATGCTGCCACACCTTCACGGAGAAAGGCTTTGAATTTGATGTTGGTGAGTAGGCCTACTACTAATGGGTTGCTAATCTAAATTGTACATGCACTATATGAACACATTAAGGATAGCTAAACACCTAAACATCCAGTGGGGTTGCAGCTATAGAATCAATAGTCCAATCCACGTGTACGACCATGTAGTGTGTGGCCACTTAAACTTCCTCACTAGTCAGATATGGTCATGAGTTTAATGAATAATTAATTAATTTCAACAACTCATTAAATAGGAACAGTGTATGATCAGAGGAAGAAGGTCACTCACCAGTTGAAAGGAGATGGTGGTAGTCCTGTGATAGAGTGCAGGGAATCCCCTTTAGGCACACCTCCACTAGTGTGGGTTAGTCAGTCAATCAGGTCACCTGCTGCCACCCTCTGGCTGTCTTTGGGTACTACACTCTTTCCACACTTCTTTCTCTATGCTCTTACGACATACTAAAGTGTGTGTTTGTGTGTGTGTGTGTTTATGTGTGTGTGTGTGTGTTTAGGCCTGCACTACGTCGGTCAGCTGCATAAGAACAGCCTGATGCGGATTGCCTTTGACCAGATCACCGAGGGTCAGCTGGAATTTGTGACCCTGCCCCAGCACTTTGACACCGTCCACATTGGTCAGGGGGAGGAGCACCGAGAGTATAGCTACTACAGCGGGAAGACCGAGATGGAGGCCAACATGAAGAAGCAGTTCCCAGATGACACCAAGGCTGTTGAGGAGTTCTTCAGAGTCATGAAGGTATGACATGGAGGACACTGCCCCCTGCAGTCAGGGAGGAGAAGTTGGATTGTAATGCACTTAAAAAGTATTTTAATTATTTCAAATATTGAAGCAATGTAAGTTTTTCCTTATTATAGTTGTTGTTGTTGTTGTTGTAGGTCTCTGCCAGGAAGACCTTCTACCTGGGCCTCCTGAAGCTCATCCCTCGCTGGCTGGCCCTCTTTTTTCTCAAGTCCGGCATCGCTGACCGCTGCTCTTCCGTCTTCCGTCTGGCCACCACTGGTGTCACCACCTGGGCTGACCAGCTGACCGATAACAAGGACCTCCAGCTCATGTTCAACTACCTCTTCATTGGTGAGTTCCTCCAGGTTATCTCCTACTCTACTATGGTCAGCAGAAGCAGCAGATCATCTTCGTATAGTTATTTTCACATTTGGCTCTTCAAGGCTAATAACCTTTGATCTCATCTCTCCCTCCTTATCTCCTTCACCCATAGGTGATCGCCCTAGAGACTGTAGCCTCTTCATGAATGCCCTCCTCATCCACCACTACAAGCGTGGAGCCTACTATCCTAGAGGGGGCGCCAGTGAGATCCCCTACCACATCAGCAACACCATCCGCAAGTATGGCAGTGAAGTGCTGGTGAGAGCTCCGGTCACTCGAATCCTGTTGGATAAAGATGGCGCTGCCTGTGGTGAGTACTGGTCTGGATTGAAAGATCTACTTTAAAATAGATCACTCAGGGCTTTCTCTAGTGTCTTGTTCTCTTATGACTCACTGAAAGTCAATTATTTGTTCATCTAACATGTTTTCTTATGATCTTATGTGAATGTCAAGGTGTGGCAGTGAGGAAGGGCCAAGAGGTAGTGGAGGTGAAAGCACCCATCGTGATCTCCAACTGTGGCCTCTTCAACACCTTCAAGTACTTGCTACCTCCTCAGATTCAGATGAAACATGGTGAGTCATGTCAACTTACACAACAAACAACTAGGGAAGACCATAGACACAACCATCATTCAGTATTATTTATTCCTTATTGACATTGTACCACACCAATTACTGACTCTAACACAAAAACATGTCAAGGAAAGGCAAAAAAATTGGATTTCCAGTAGGTCGGATGGACCACTAGTTGTACATGTTATACACATGTTTGTATTTAGAAGATTTCTGTATACTGTAGACACGCAACTGCAGAATGAGTGGCAGTCCAAGACACATTTCCCACATATAAGTACACACTTAATAATAACACACACAGCACACAGTGAGGTGAAGCACACACTAATCCCGGCGCAGTGAACTGCCTGCTTTAACAGCGGCGCTCGGGGAGCAGTGAGGGGTTAGGTGCCTTGCTCAAGGGCACTTCAGCCGTGGCCCACTGTTCGGGTCTCGAACCGGCAACCCTCCAGTTGCAAGTCCAGAGTGCTAACCAGTGGGCCACAACTGCCCCTCATATATTGTAGGACAACAAAGTGAATCTTGAATAAAAACATCTCTTTTTTGAAACAAAGTGAACAGGGATGATTTTTATCTTCTGCAGATATCCAGACGCGTGCCCAAATGATGAAACCTGGCAAAGCTTGCGTGCTCCTCTTCTGTGGTTTCGATGCCACTGCTGAAGAGCTCGACATCACGCCAACCACTTTATGGCTCTTCAAGGAAAACGACATAGACATATCGTGAGTACCTTGACCAGTGCTTGCAAAAGTGTGGACACTCTCAAACACTGTCAAAAGTGAAGCCACCAGAAAAATACTAAGCTTTAATTTGTCACAAAATGAACTGGAATTGAATTAGAACTGGAATTGGACCAGAATTAACAAAATAAAACTAGATTGACCTGAACTAAATTGAACTTTTTGTCTCAGGATGGATAAATTCTTTGTTATGAGCAAAGATGAGGCCCCTGACAATGTTCCCATGGTGTTCATCACCTTCCCATCTGCCAAAGACACCTCCTCACAGATCAGACACCCAGGTGAGACTGCCCAGATCATATTCACCCATTATTAAGGACCCACTGCTGAAATAAATTTGATTTGCATCTAATACAAGCTTCCACATTCTTGTGATGCTAACTGTCCTGCTTATCTTGGTAGGTAAATCCTGTATGACTGTTCTGACCATGGTGAACTACGAGTGGTTCGAGGAGTGGAAGGAC
This sequence comes from Alosa alosa, assembly GCF_017589495.1. NCBI lineage: Eukaryota > Metazoa > Chordata > Actinopteri > Clupeiformes > Clupeidae > Alosa > Alosa alosa. Next base: position 23,049,414 of record NC_063210.1, on the reverse strand, counting down.
TCAACGGTTAGGAAGAGAGGAGATGACTACACAGAGTACAAGAACAGATTCGCTGACCACCTCTTTAACTGGACCTCGCGAGCAGGCATTTCCCTAAGATCAAAGACAAGGTGAGCAGGGGATGCATGGCAAGTACACAGTCTTTACAAACCATGAAGTAGGAAACTGAAAATACAAATTTTGGTTCAGCGAGTTATGGAAGGAATTTTAACATGACTTTTAACAAGACAAGAGCTCTAATGATAGATCACTTGGAGGACACAATAGATAGAACAGATACAGTAAATTCATCATCCTTCATATTGGGCATTTCTTTTCATCCTACTTTTTTCCTAGTCAACATCACAACCATAGAGAATAATTATCATTCCCATTTCTGTGTTTCTGTCTGTCACCCCGTTCAGGTGGTGTACCAGGAGATAGCCACACCACTCTCCAATGAGCACTACCTGAGAGCATTCAGGGGGCCCGTGCTCTGGCGAAAGCACACCCTAGAACGCTTTGACCCAGTGTTAATGGCCAAGAACCGCTGTGACACGCCGTCAAAACCTCTACATCACAGGTAAGGGAATGTCATTGTGAGTCTGTCTGTATTCATGAAAATGGATCTGTCTGTGTGTGTCTGTGTGCAAAATCTTGCTTTGTCTGTATCTCTATGTATTTGCATTGGTGCTTTAAACTATTTATGTGTGTTTCAGGTCAGGACGTGTTCAGCTGTGGTATTGCAGGGGCCCTGCATGGCGGGCTGATCTGTGCCTCCACAGTGTTGGGCCACCTCCTCTACGTCGACCTCTTCATGATGAAGATTAAACTGAAGGGGGGCAGCATTTTACACACTTTACAAAAATTGATTTTTTAATTGAGGTTTTCGTACTTTATCATTTCCTTTTTTCTTTTTGTTTTTAGTTAGACAGTTGCAGTAGCGCAGCTTAGTTATGTAGGGTTTGTCAAGTTGTTTTGTTTGTTTTATCTTTGAAACTTCGCTTACTTGTTGCTCAGCATGGCCGATAAAGACAATAAGGGTTTTTGGCCTCTATTGGCATGTCCCCTTGTGTTTGCAGCCTTTGAGGTCAAGTAAGTGTAAAGCGGTTTTTGTGCAATAACTCAACAACTGTGTAAAATCTTATATTGGCCTCTGAGAGGCACATCACCCCTAGCTGACTATGACTGATTGTCAGAGTAAGGACATCTTAGTGAATATCTTTAACCTTTAATATAAAAATCTGGCCTTTCAATGATGGCACTGCAACTGACATCTGTCAATACCTCAAGACATGTGTGGCAATGTGTTGTTATTACAGTAGATGATACAAACTACACAAAATGTGACATGATGTGTTACCTTCACATGTTTTGGAGGCATGCCATATTTTGTGCAATTCTGTCCATATTGTTGTTTTCAAACATATTCTTACCTTCATCCATTACTTCTATTTTGTATATACTTGTATATTCCTGAACTTTTTGTAAATATTGTGCATAATGGTGCATAACATTGCATTGTGTGAGGACTGTGAGCAGATTGCATTACCTAAAAGTTTGCCCTTGTGAGAGAATATATAGATGGATAGAGTGTTTATTGTCCCTTAGGGATAATCATGTCCACACACCTTCTTTCATGTTCCATAGCACAAATGCATTGCCGGATGGTTTATGAATGTGGTGGCAGCACTTTGATTGGATGTGAAGCAGTACCTGGTGTTACATGTAGCCATTGTGTGAATATAAGGATGAGTGACAGTTTTAGGACTCAACGTATTTCAACATTCTGTGTGAATTTGTCTGTATATATTTTGTGAAATTTACATTTATACATTATGACTCATCGACACTGTTATTGCAATGCACATCAATAAAAATGATGGACACAATTATGGCTGTCATGGTTCTGTTGTATATGTGAAGTTAATCAAGACTAGTGCAAAGCACCCTTAGGGTGTGTTGCGTTCGTTGTCTATGACACTCATGTGATCTCCCCTGAGGCTATTACCCTGAACCTCAGCCTTATCCATCACTGTCTCCCCCAGGCTTTCCGCACCTCACCACACCACACCACAAGGCTGTATAGGTACTGTAAGCCATTCTAACTGATTTATTTATTTATTTATTTTGGGGGGGGGCCTTTAATTTGATGGGAGAATTGTCTTTGCATCCAGTCCTGAACTGTTGTGGTAAAAATTAAGTATTAATCCACAAAGAGGCAAAAACTAACACACAGGCAAGCTGACCATACGGCAGAGAACAAAGCTTTATTCACAATGCCGGAGATAGGTTACAAACACACAAGCATCCTAGACGAGCATAAGAGCAACAAGTCTTATCGTTATTTATAGGACTAAACAGGGTATTCTTGATGGATTACATAACATGAAAGTAAAAAAGAGCTGTCGTGATAAATAAAGTTAATTATAAGAAGGCTGTTATTACTCCAGACTCCCTAAGGCGGTTGACTTCAGAGGTCATGGACAAGAGAAAACGCAAAATAACTCCTTGTAATGACCATCTTTGTAATGTTGGACAACAACAACCCGAGTAGACATTTAACAGCTAAAGTGTAGTCTAATAACTGGAAATTTCCCCACACTGGACATCAACGAAGAGCTGCCAACCCTCACACATTCGATTGGTGTAAGAGGGCGTGGAGCCAGTCAAATGAATGAATCTCACTCTCATTGTGTGAGAGTTGGCAGCTCTGCTTTGACCTGTACCCTAAACCTGCACCCCCTGAAAGGAGCGGTGAGCTTGCTGTCTGGTGTGTTTTGTTTGGTGTTTGGTTCAAATATCAACAAATAGCATCACTAACAGCCCATATAAACCAGTCAATCTGAGAGGAAATGTTGACCTAATGACATGGAATTGAAATGTTCACTTCGTGGAAGATATTCTCAGTTTCCTTCAGACCCAGACCCAAATGTTTTCACTAAATTGCCATGCAAAACACATTTAGCAAACAAGGTATTTAATGACACTGATAACCTCAACATCATCCAATTCACTTAGCCAACTCACCTGCCACAACCTAGTGTTGGCTACAGCCATTTACACACTCACAAAACTGGTACAGTTTTGTCATTTCTGATAATCCCTAATCAAATTGTAATGCTACATGTATAATACTTCACAAAGTCATGTACAAGGAAAGATTGTATCAACAATACAATATGTTTTTTTCTTTTTGGGCAAATGAGAAGGTATAGGAAAACCATTAGTGTCCCTTCCATTTAAACCGCATGAAACAAAATATGACAATGATAATAGTTAAGCACTCAAAGTCATTAATACATATCCACACTGCCAACATGCTGCTAAAAATAATGATAACTAGAAACTACAATTTTAAATAGTGGTCTTGCTCATAGACAGTAATCCATCATATTTTAGGCACCAACATCACCACGATCTTAGGCATCACATTAATGAACATGAATGTGAATATTTTGGAGAGGCTTATCTTTTATTTGTCAGAGTGGATGCTCATGACGTTATAGTTACCGTAACTACCCTTGGTAGTGTAGAGGGGTCTTTTGTCAAATCTAGTGTTAGACTTACTAGACTAGACTACAAGACTATACAATAATTCTATGCTAAGTTAACTACTATCACCTTCATCAACAACAACAACAACAACAACAAATTGCATTTATAGAGCGTTTTTCAAGGCACCCAAAGCGCTTTAAAGGGAAGAGGGAACCTCACTAACCAACACCAACACATGTGTAGCACCCACCTGGCATTTTGTGCCAGAACGCTCACCACACACCAGCTTGAGGCGGAGAGTGAGGGAATGAATGAATGAGCCAATTACACTGGGGGATGATTAGGGGGCCAGATTGAATGAGCCAATGACACTGGGGGATGATTAGGGGGCCAGACTAAATGAGCTAGGTTGGGAATTTAGTCAGGACAGTGGGGAACCCCCTACTCCCTGTGATAAGTGCCATGGGATCTTTAATGACCACAGTGAGTCAGGACCCCGTTCAACGTCTCATCCGAAGGACGGCATCTTCTACAGCACAGTGTCCCTGTCACTGCACTGATTAAGGCATTGGGATCGATTTTTGGCCAGAGGCTATCAACTACGATTACGACTAACAAAACATTTTTTGCAATGCCTGAACAACGCTGTTCCTTTTAAGTTTCTTCTTTATAAACAAGAGGTCGACGTAGAGGATGTGACCAAGTACTATGGAGGCACAGATCAGCCCGCCGTGCAGGGCCCCCGCAATACCACAGCTGAACACGTCCTGACCTGATACACACACACACACACACAGACCCACACACACACACACACACAAAGACAGGGAGGTGGGGACATGGGAACAAAAGAGAGGGAGAAAATACATGCATTAGACCAATGCAAATACACAGCCGTACTGTACAGACATAATGAGATTCTGCATGCATACTCAGACACTTGCATATACACAGCCAGAACAATCGTCTGACACACATACTCACACTTACCTGAGATGTAAAGGTTTTTAATGGGTGTGTCACAGCGGTTCTTGGCCATGGAAATGGGGTCGTAGCGTGCCAGGTTTTGCTCGGAGGAGTACATGGCGCCCCGGTGTGCTCCTAGGTAGTGTGCGTTGGACAGGGGGGTGGACACCTCCTGGTACACCAGCTAATAGGGTGGACAGACAGTAATAATCATCAGCATGTATAGTTGTGATTTTAACTTGGAAACCCTGCAAGGGGACATCATGCCATTAGGGTAAAAAGTTAGTCATTACTAGTAGTAGCTCAGTTAATCTCAAATGGTGCAAGTCAGCTGACAAGCATGCAGTCTGAAGTGAGGGGGGGTGAGTTCACTTTTTAATATATTCTATCCTCTAATTAGGTATCCATCTGTCCTGAAGTGTCTGATCTCATGACACACATACACAGACAGACATGAGAGGTCAAGGTCACTCTGACATGAGAGGTCAAGGTCACTCTGTCATATTGCAGTTAGTATGTGCTGATAGAATACTGCTGATGGACACTAATTCTAGAGACTACTAGATTAACTGATCCAGGGTCCTGTGTATGTGTGGCTAAAGAGCTGGGATAGCATACAGTAGCCCAAAAGGTTGTGGGTTCAATTCCCGGCTTCCCCCACTGCGCCCTTGAGCAAGGCACTTAACACTCTTTTGCTTCAGGAAACAATGGCCCTTGCTACTGTATATAATCGACATATGTAAGACGCTTAGCGACTGCTAAAGGAAAAACAATAAATAAATGAATCAAAGAACAAATATTGTTGAAATTCCTTTCAATGTTCGCTGACCAATAGTGGCTGATTTTTGTTTTCTAGTTTATAGTTGTTTAAGACCCTCTATTTGCCATGTACATAGCCTGCTTACCTTGTCTTTAGCTTGGGGAAATGCTTACCTTGTCTTTTAGCTTGGGAAAATGCTCGCAGGCCCAGTTAAAGAGGTTGTTGGCGAATCTCATCTTGTACTCTGTGTAGTCGTCTCCTCTCTTTCTGACGGTTGTGTCCTTCCACTCCTCAAACCACTCGTAGTTCACCATGGCCAGGATGGTCATGCAGGTTTTACCTGTCCAGGTAAGCATCAAAGTTAACACCTCAGAGGTGTGTGTGCGTGTGCGTATGTGCCATGGACTGTATAAAACACGTATGTGCGCGCCATGCAGACATTTTTGAATTACTGGGTTGTTGCACGCCATTCTATACATTCTATATACATCATATCCATCCAGCCATTCACAAATACCATTCATCTCCCACACACCTACACAAACACCCACATGTGTTCTAAAAAAACACCTTATTAATAAGACTCATTAGGGCAATTCCACGCAAAACTGTCACATATGTCAACAGT